>NW_022438637.1:0-3279 GCF_009761245.1 Sapajus apella
GCAGCATAACGGAAACTCATAAATAAAGCCCTAAATCCCTGGGACAGAGCACCTGGGAACAAAAAGCAGTTTATGAGTTCAGCTGCAGCAGACCTAAAAGTACCTGCCCAGCAGCTCTGAATGAACAACAACAGAGCTCACAACTCACCATTTGAGCTCCTACAAAGAAAAGACCGTCTCCTCAAGCAGCTCCCTGACCCCTATATATCCAAAAAGACACCTCATAAAAGACAGATCAGATTGACACTAGGCGGGTATCCATCTGGGACAAAGATAGCAGAAGAAGAAAACTGGTAACAACCCTTGCTGTTCAACAGCTGCTGCAGGTGAACCCCAGGCAAGCAGGGCCTGGAGTGAACCTCAGCAGACCTACAGCAGAGGGGCCAGACTGTCAGAAGGAAAACCAAGAAACAGAAATAACCTCATCATCAACAAACAGAACGTCAATCTGAAAGATTTGAGACCCAATCTGAAAGCCAGCAACTACAAAGTCGACAGGTGGATAAATCCTTAAGGATGGGAAGAAACCGGCGCAAAAAGGATGAAAACACCTGAAACCAGAACACCTCTCCTCCTAAAAAGGATCACAACTCCTCACCAGCAAGGGAACAAGGTTGGATGGAGAACGAGTGTGATGAAATGACAGAAGCAGAATTCAGAAGGTGGGTAGTAAGAAACTTCTGTGAACTTAAAGAACATGTTCTAACCAAATGCAAAGAAACTAAGAACCTTGAAAAAAGATTTGACGAAATGCTAACAAGAATGGACAAAATAGAAAGGAATATAAGTGAATTGATGGAGCTGAAAAATGCAACACGAGAACTTCTTGAAGCATGCACAAGTATCAACAGCCGAATTGACCAAGCAGAAGAAAGGATATCAGAGGTCGAAGATCAACTCAATGAAATAAAACGGGAAGGCAAGACTGGAGAAAAGATGGTAAAAAGGAATGAACAAAGTCTCCAAGAAATGTGGGACTATGTGAAAAGACCTAATCTACGTTTGATAGGCGTACCTGAATGCGACGAAGAGAATGAATTCAAGCTGGAAAATACTCTTCAGGATATTATCCAGGAAAACGTCCCCAACCTAGCAAGGCAGGCAAACATTCAAGTCCAGGAAATACAGAGAACACCACAAAGATATTCGTCAAGAAGAGCAACCCCAAGGCACATAATCGTCAGATTCACCAGGGTCGAAATGAAGGAGAAAATACTAAGGGCAGCCAGAGAGAAAGGTCGGGTTACCCATAAAGGGAAGCCCATCAGACTCACAGCAGATCTCTCAGCAGAAACCCTACAAGCCAGAAGAGAATGGGGGCCAATATTCAACATCCTTAAAGAAAAGAACTTTCAACCCAGAATCTCCTATCCAGCCAAACTCAGCGTCATAAGTGAAGGAAAAATAAAATCCTTTGGGAACATGCAAGTACTCAGAGATTTCGTCACCACCAGGCCAGCTCTACAAGAGCTCCTGAAAGAGGCTCTACACATATAAAGGAACAACAAGTACCAGCTCAACTAAAGGGCAAAACAGCCAGCTAGCACCAAAATGGCAGTATCAAATTCACACATAACAATATTAACCCTAAATGTAAATGGACTAAATGCCCCAATCAAAAGACACAGACTGGCAAATTGGATCAAAAGACAAAACCCATCGGTGTGCTGTATCCAGGAAACCCATCTCACATGCAAGGATACACAAAGGCTCAAAATAAAGGGATGGAGGAAGATTTACCAAGCAAATGGAGAGCAAAAAAAAGCAGGAGTTGCAGTTCTCATCTCTGATAAATTAGACTTTAAAGCAACAAAGATCATAAGAGACAAAGAGGGACATTACATAATGGTAAAAGGATCAATGCAACAAGAAGAGCTAACGATCCTAAATATATACGCACCCAATACAGGAGCACCCAGATACATAAGGCAAGTTCTTAATGACTTACAAAGAGACTTAGACTCCCACACAATAATAGTGGGAGACTTTAACACCCCATTGTCAACATTAGACAGATCAACCAGACAGAAAATTAACAAGGATATCCAGGACTTGAACTCAGACCTGGACCAAGCAAACCTAATAGACATTTACAGAACTCTCCACCCCAAATCCACAGAATATACATTCTTCTCAGCACCACATCACACCTACTCTAAAATTGACCACATAATTGGCAGTAAATCACTCCTCAGAAAATGCAAAAGAATGGAAATCGTAACAAACAGTCTCTCAGACCACAGTGCGATCAAGTTAGAACTCAGAATTCAAAAACTAACTCAGAACCGCACAGCTTCATGGAAACTGAACAACTTGCTCTTGAATGTTGACTGGATAAACAATGAAATGAAGGCAGAAATAAAGATGTTCTTCGAAACCAACGAGAATGAAGACACAACATACCAGAATCTCTGGGACACATTTAAAGCAGTCTCTAGAGGAAAATATATAGCAATAAGTGCCCACATGAGAAACAAGGAGAGATCAAAAATTGACACCCTATCGTCAAAACTGAAAGAGCTAGAGGAGCAAGATCAAAAAAACTCAAAGTCTAGCAGAAGACAAGAAATAGCTAAGATCAGAGCAGAACTGAAGGAGATAGAGACACAAAAAACCCTTCAAAAAATCAATAAATCCAGGAGCTGGTTTTTTGAAAAGATCAACAAAATAGACAGACCACTAGCCAGATTAATAAAAAAGAAAAGAGAGAATAACCAAATAGATGCAATAAAAAACGATAAAGGGGATATCACCACAGATTCCACAGAAATTCAAACCATCATCAGAGATTATTACAAACAACTCTATGCACACAAACTAATAAACCTGGAAGAAATGGATAAATTCCTGGACACTTGCCTCCTGCCAAGCCTAAACCAGGAAGAAGCCGAAACCCTGAACAGACCCATAACAAGGTCTGAAGTTGAGGCAGCAATTAAGAGCTTACCACCCAAAAAAAGCCCAGGTCCAGATGGGTTCACAGCTGAATTCTACCAGACATACAAAGAGGAGCTGGTACCATTTCTTCTGAAACTATTCCAAACAATACAAAAAGAGGGAATTCTTCCCAAATCATTTTATGACACCAACATCATCCTGATTCCAAAACCCGGCAGAGACTCAACAGGAAAAGAAAACTACAGGCCAATATCTATGATGAACATAGATGCAAAAATCTTCAATAAAATACTGACAAGCCGATTGCAACAGCACATCAAAAAGCTTATCCACCATGATCAAGTAGGCTTCATCCCGGGGATGCAAGGCTGGTTCAACATA
>NW_022438637.1:3379-13207 GCF_009761245.1 Sapajus apella
ATGATCAAGTAGGCTTCATCCCGGGGATGCAAGGCTGGTTCAACATACGCAAGTCTATAAACGTAATTCACCACATAAACAGAACCAAAGACAAAAACCACATGATTATCTCAATAGATGCAGAGAAGGCCTTTGACAAAATTCAACAGCCCTTTATGCTAAAAACACTCAATAAGCTAGGTATCAATGGAACGTATCTCAAAATAATAAAAGCTATTTATGACAAACCAACAGCCAATATCATACTGAATGGGCAAAAACTGGAAGCATTCCCCTTGAAATGTGGCACCAGACAAGGATGCCCTCTCTCACCACTGCTATTCAATATAGTATTAGAAGTTCTAGCCAGAGCAATCAGGCAAGAAAAAGAAATAAAGGGCATTCAAATAGGAAAGGAGGAAGTCAAATTGTCTCTATTTGCAGACGACATGATTGTATATCTAGAAGACCCCATCGTCTCAGCCCCAAACCTCCTGAAACTCATAAGCAAGTTCAGCAAAGTCTCAGGATACAAAATCAATGTGCAAAAATCACATGCATTCCTATACACCAATAACAGACTTAAAGAGAGCCAAATCAAGAACAAACTTCCATTCACAATTGCCACAAAGAGAATAAAATACCTAGGAATACAACTAACAAGGAATGTAAAGGACCTCTTCAAGGAGAACTACAAGCCACTGCTCAACGAAATAAGAGAGGACACAAACAGATGGAGAAACATCCCATGTTCATGGTTAGGAAGAATCAATATCGTGAAAATGGCCATACTGCCCAAAGTAATTTACAGATTCAATGCTATCCCCATCAAGCTACCAATGACCTTCTTTGCAGAACTGGAAAAAAACACCTTAAACTTCATATGGAACCAAAAGAGAGCCCGCATAGCCAAGTCAATTCTAAGCAAAAAGAACAAAGCGGGGGGCATCACACTACCAGACTTCAAACTATACTACAAGGCTACAGTAATCAAAACAGCATGGTACTGGTACCAAAACAGAGATATAGACCAATGGAACAGAACAGAGGTCTTGGAGGCAACACAACCTTTCTACAACCATCTGATCTTTGACAAACCAGACAAAAACAAGCAATGGGGAAAGGATTCCCTGTTCAATAAATGGTGTTGGGAAAGCTGGCTAGCCATGTGCAGAAAGCAGAAACTGGACCCCTTCCTGACACCTTACACTAAAATTAACTCCAGATGGATTAAAGACTTAAACATAAGACCTAACACCATAAAAACCCTAGAAGAAAATCTAGGCAAAACCATTCAGGACGTAGGTGTAGGCAAGGACTTCATGACCAAAACGCCAAAAGCATTGACAACAAAAGCCAAAATAGACAAATGGGACCTAATCAAACTCCACAGCTTCTGCACAGCAAAAGAAACAATCATTAGAGTGAATCGGCAACCAACAGATTGGGAAAAAATTTTTGCAGTTTACCCATCTGACAAAGGGCTGATATCCGTAATTTACAAAGAACTAAAGCAGATTTACAAGAAAAAAACTAACAACCACATACAAAAGGGCCAAAAGGACAGGAACAAACACTTCTCAAAAGAAGACATACGCCAGGACAACAAACATATGAAAAAATGCTTATCATCACTGGTCATCAGAGAAATGCAAATCAAAACTACACTGAGATACCATCTCACCCCAGTTAGAATGGCGATCATTTAAAAAATCTGGCGACAACAGATGCTGGAGAGGATGTGGAGAAATAGGAACACTTTTGCACTGTTGGTGGGAGTGTAAATTAGTTCAACCATTGTGGAAGACAGTGTGGCGATTCCTCAAGGACCTAGAAATAGAAATTCCATTTGACCCAGCAATCCCATTACTGGGTATATATCCAAAGGATTACAAATCGTTCTACTATAAGGACACGTGCACACGACTGTTCATTGCAGCACTGTTTACAATAGCAAAGACCTGGAACCAACCCAAATGCCCATCGACGATAGACTGGATAGGGAAAATGTGGCACATATACACCATGGAATATTATGCAGCCATCAAAAACGATGAGTTTGGGTCCTTTGTAGGGACATGGATGAACCTGGAAACCATCATTCTCAGCAAACTGACAGAAGACCAGAAGATCAAACACCGCATGTTCTCACTCATAGGCGGGTGTTAAACAATGAGAACACATGGACACAGGGAGGGGAGCACTACACACTGGGGTCAGTTGGGGGGAAATAGGGGAGGGACGGTGGGGGGTGAGGAGCTGCAGAGAGATAGCAAGGCGAGAAATGCCAGATGTAGGTGATGGGGAGGAAGGCAGCAAATCACACTGCCATGTGTGTTCCTATGCAACAATTTTGCATGTTCTTCACATGTACCCCAAAACCTAAAATGCAATAAAATAAATAAATGGAAAAAAAAAAAAAAAATTTCAAATAGGATTGAACTTAAAAAAAAAAAAAAAAAAAAAAAGATATGGAAGTAAATCTGTTCTCCAACACAACATCCCAGCCCCAGACCTCCCACCTGAGATTTCTCTAACCCCACAACCCACACCAACCAGGGCAGAGAGGAGCAGAAACAGACCATGTGATCCATGAAGCATGAAGTGTCTGTCACAGGATCCAGTGTAACTGCATTAGCCTTAGTGGCTCTTCTTTAACTTATTCCAGGATCTCAATCCAAAGGACCCTACTCGTTAACCTTTCTCTTATCTCTGCAGGCCACTAGCTATCATGCTGTGACGTAGAAAACATGCACTTATTAATTTCTGGATTTGCAGGACATTGGAGATCATTTGGAGAAAGAAAGGCTTTATACAGGCCCACTCATATACTGAGAACTAACCTTAGCAAAGCATATTTTCTCCTTTCTCCTCCGGAAATGGCTATGTAGAAAGCCAGCTATCAAAGGCTCCTCACCTTTCTGATTCCTGAAGTAGATGAACAGCCCTGTGCCAAGGAAGAGCAGGCCCAGAACAAAGCCCCCGACTCTGCTCAGCATCTTGCTCTGTGCAGATTCAGACCGTGCTCCTGAGACAGGAAGCCAGGTTTAGTGATTTTTATCCCAAATTGAACTTCTTAATTGAGACCCTGAGATTCAGATCTTTGAAAATGGGGAAGATGGCTGCCCTGCAAAGGCTAAAATAACTGGCCATTTCTGGAGAAAAAAAGGTTTTCAAACCATATGGAACAGTTACAAGGTTCAGGCATCAAACTCATTCAAATATTATAGCCTTCATGTGACACAATACTTCAACATCTGATCAAAGAACATCTGAGACTCAATGAGGTTAAGTACTTTGTCTAGAGTGACAGAGCTCATAAAAGGCAGAGCTGAGACTGGACTCCCCTCATGTCAGGAAGGCCCCTGCAGTTCTCCTCTTCTCAGTTCAACAAGCAACTCAGAGCAACAGCACCAGAAACACAGTCTCATATCCAGAGGAAGGGCCTGGAGTCCAGGGAGAGCAGGTGACTCTGACCTGTGACATTATGTAGGTGGGGTTCGAAAGTGCAACAGCCTCTCCTTCCTGGTAGGCATGACTGCTTTTCCAGGGGCTACTAGGTATGTCCTAGAAACTATTAAAGGGCTTCCTCCAGTGACCTGTGCTGATGGAGATGAGAACATGGAGCAAATGAAAATAGAATGTGGGAGAGGAGAATCCTGACACTTGGGGATTAGCAGAGTCCTCTCCTTGGTGGATGAGAAATTCATGAAGTCAGAAAGCTGCTCACTCCATTGCACTGTGAGAGGGCTCATTACGCTTGGGTGCTCCACTTGGCAGATGTAAGCCTCTCCACTCTGAGGAACTGTTTCCAGCATCACCAGGATCTGGAAGGTCCAGTCTCCATTCTGGATCAGGCCTGTGGACACCACCCCAGTCTTCTCTTTCTGGTCATTCCGGAACCACCTGACTTCAATGCTGCCTGGATAGAACCCACTCACAGAGCAGATCAGGAGGTTGTGGTGCTGCAGGGGCTGGGTCTTTGCAGGATACACAGTCACCTTAGGCTCCACTAGGAGAAAAAAAGGTAGAGGGAATGAGTCAGGAAGATAGAGTAAGTTTCCTGGCTGGGCTGTTTGTCTGCTTCTCTGTAAACCCAGGCTTTGGCCTTGACCAGGCCTCCAGCACAGCTGGCCATGTGGCCTCACAGTGTCAGCAGCCTGGATTTTAATATTTATACTGGGGACAAGGTTTGAGAGATGTTGTAAAAAATGGTGTTTGTTTCTTCATAGTTTAAAATTGGCATGCATTGTCAAAGTGTTTACACATCTTTGAAAATACAGATGGTATTAATTAAAACTGATTTCTGAGCCAGGTTGTCTAGTTCAAATCCAAGGTCCGCCTTTTACTGGTTGATCTTTTTGATTCTTCTGTGTCTCAACTTTCTCACCTATAACGGGGAATAATTATACTAATTTATTTCTTGGGGTTATATGAGGATTCATGCATGTAAAATGTATAAAAGAATGACTGAAGATAGCCTTCAATTTATGAAGTCAGAAAGGTTCTCATTCCATTCCACTGTGAGAGGGCTCATCACACCTGGGTGATCCACTTAGCACCTATTTATCATCCTTGTACAGCTGGAGAGAAAAATATGATTTAAAGCAATGTGGATAGATAAAGGGATAGAGTAAGTTACATGAGGAAACCAAGTATGAAGTTTTAGGAATCCTACCACCATGCACTCACACCTTAGAACACCACAGACATGGTTCTGCCCTGGGAAAGTGAGATAGACAGACCCGATTCTCTAAATCTTTAATTTCCTAGAAAAGCATGAGTTTTAAAATAGAAAGAAAGATTAAGAAAAGTCATTTCAGTTTCGAAAGTTCTGCTGTATACATCTAGCTGATCAATGCATGGCCAATGCAAAATAAGCATAACTATCATTAGACCTACCATTGTAAAATGAATTTTCTTTCCAGCATGACACTTGGATCAAGTCAGGGTCTGGGACTCATTACTTGGGGTTCTTATGCCTAGGAAAATCCCTAACACTTGCAGACTCTCAATAAATACAATTTTTTTTTTTTTTTTTAAGAAGGAAGGAGAAACCTGTTGGGAACCAGCCCAGCCCTGTACATAGCTGTGTCATCTCCTGGCAGTGATGAGGGAGTGAGTAAAGGAATAAAGTCAAAGACACAAGAATAGAATTTGAAAGCATGGGTCCAGGGGTCCAATGCACTCTCCTGGGGTGATCAGCTTTGGCAAGGAGCTCTGGGCTCTGGGCTCAAAAGGCTTTTATTGGATAAATTATCTTGTTAAACTTGCAGGCTGTCGGAGGGAGTTGAGGAGGAAGATAGCCAAGGGAAGAGCAAGTGTCTGCAGCATTCAATAGCAAACTCGGTTTTCCTAAGAAATGCTAACTAAGGACACTGTGACTTTACCACCCATTTTCTATCCAGGTGTTTTGGCAAGAGAGGTGCAGGGGATAGGGCACCATAAGGTCTGACCACACACATGCATCAAGGGGCTTTTATCTCTCGAGCATTGTGGACACAGAGCAATTGGAATTGCTCCATATTCTGAGAACACAGGCAGAGCCTGTGGCGTTCTGGTGTCTCTGCCCTGCAAGACCTTCTGGCCTTACCAGGTCCCATCTACAAAGACAATCCCAAGTCTTATGAGCAGGGGTTGTATTTCCTTCCCAGAGTCTTTGGAGATCCTCACACAAACTCTAGGTTGGGAAGAGTCCTGGGACCAAAGCAGTTTTTCTTTTCTGCTCTGCAGCCTGTCACACTTCAGTGTTCGTGGCTGTAGGGGGCTCTCAGGTGGCCTTTACCATAGGCCTCCTGTTAACACTTGATCTCTGCTTTTATTTTACTGCACCATAGTTTTGATTTGATCTGTGGCACAAATCTCAGTGTATAAAAGGCAAAGCAAGCTTGTAATCATTTAACTATAAGTAACACAGGTCTGCCTTTGCCCATCTCTTCCCACAGAAACCTGGAGACAACAATATGACAAAATGGTAGATTTAAGATGGATTGTAAATCATTAATAAAATTTTTGCAATGTAGTTTATTAAATAAAAATGTTCAAATTCTTAACATGGAAAAGAATTTTCAAAATCAACATACAGATCACAAACTGGAGAAAATGTAAAATCTAATGTCAATAAAGTGTTAATAATCTTACAGTACAAAGAACCCACAAAATCACTGGGAAAAATGCTAAGCTCTAGAGATAACAGACAAAAGATCATTGTTCATTATCTACCAAATACAATAGTGAATTCTTAGAGCAGAAATTATAACTGGCTAATAAAGAGGTCAAAATAATTCAAAAGCATTACAAATCAAAAAAGTATAAATTAAAAATTAATCAGAAACATACATTTTCACTTTTTGGTGAATGTCATAATGGAGGTCAACAAAGGGGAAAGTGAAGTGAGTTGTGTCACAACTATTATATATAAAAGAATAATATGTAACTACTAGAAAAGTATTAGCATTATAATTAAATAGTAATAGTATCTTAAAACTTCAATTAAAGTTACTTTCACAGTCATTTCAACTATGTAAAAATATACACATTAAGAAAACAAAAGAAAACTGCAAGAAATTTAGACCTAAAGAAGATTCAGAGGTGCCTCAGAGGTCTCCTCAGCTCCCCTAGAAATTAATCTGATGCTTTTGCAAACCAACACCGCACACTTTGATTTCAGAGACTGCATGAAGGGTGTGTGCAGGGACGGTCTGGAACTGGCCTCCTCACACTATCCCAAACCTGCCACACCCCTCAGCTCTCCTCCCCTAAACCCTCACCCCAGCCACACACACCTCACATTTCCCTTCCTGCATCTCTAAGGACCCAGGACAGTCGAGGTCTCCTCCCTCTCCAGCCCCGCACCCACTTCCCATGTCACCTCCCCACAGAGGCCTCCTACGATAAGAAGCCCCCTCCTGCCTCCCCTCCCAGAACAGCCTCACACACAAATCCACTCTCTCTACACACACCTGTGCCCTCAGAGCTCCGTGCTCAGGATTGAGAGGATTCTAAACTCTCACAGATGGCTCTCTCTCTCTCTGAGTGTCTCTCTGAGTCTCTCTCTCTGTGCATCTCTCTCTGTCTCTCTCTCATCTCTCAGTCTCTCAGTCTCGCGCTCTCTCTCTGTCTCTGATTGGCAGCTCACAGGGAGGCCCCGCCCCGCCGCTGCTCTGTGAAGCTCTCACCAATCCGGTAGCTGTGTTTGCAGTAGGTGTCCACTGCGGCCCGCGTCTCCTCCATGTAGTCCTTCCGGCTGTTGCAGTACTCTGCGCTAGGCCGCCCCAGCTCTGTCGCCTTCCGGAACTCCCCCACGTCGCTGTCGAAGCGCACATACTCCTCCTGGTTATAGATGTGTCTGACCAGGAACCGCACCCGCTCCATCTCGTTGAGAAAATGACACTCAGGCTTAAACTGCCTCAAGAAACGTGCTATGGGGACACGAACGATCCGGTCACGGGGCGGCCTCCGGGAAAGACACCGACAGCGACGCCGTCATCCGGGGCTCCCGGGGGAGTGGGGGCGCAGAACGAGCTCTGGGAACCTTGACAGGCCCCACCCTCAACTCCCACCACCCGCAGCCCAGGGACTCATCCTCCATCTTCCTGAGACGGACAGGACTGGTGGACTAGGAGGGAAAACCTCCTCTGATCCCAAGTCTTTGGGCCCCCCTCCTGCCTCTAGCCTGTTCTGGAGACCTCCAAGCAGGAGCTGCAGGAGGATCCGCCCAGCACCGCAGCCCGCGCCGCCTCCTCCTGGGAGCCTCCGCCCCAAACACACTCTCTGTCACTTCTCTCATCCCATAGGCTTCACCCATTTTTTCAACAGCCCCCACCGTGTTCATCCTGTGAACGCTTTGTGACGACCTTGTGCCAAACAAGGAGACTTACGTTGTGAATAATATTAAATGTAGAATCACTACGGAAGTCTGAGGCATCTTAGTGAAAAGTAATTGCAGCAGCATCACTGTTTGTGACTTGGAAGGGGGCAAGTTGTGAAAAGTTAATAGAGATAGTGATGACCGACAACTCATGAAAATGGTGAAAAATACTGCATAAGGCAAAAAATAAACATGAAGGTATTGAACTTGCACTGACTAAATGGATTCAACAAGAAAGTGCTTGAATTTATGGAACTGTCTAGTTTTTTGTAATGAAACAAGTAAAAATAAACCATAAAGAACTGAATGGAGGTGGTGAGTGTATAGAAGACGTGAGTCTAGAATTTTCAGGAAGAGCACAGTGTGAACCAGCGTTCTAAGCCTCAGAACTATTGACATTTTTGACCAGATAATTCTTTGTTGGTGACAGAGGCTGTTGTGAACATGGCAGGTTCTCTAGAAGTGTCTCTGGTTTCTACTCATTAAATATCAGGCGTAATCCCTGTTGTGACAACCAAAAATTGTTCCAAACATTGTCACACATTCCCCAAGGTTGATGGGAGAGAGGGGAGGGGTGGCGAACTATGCCTGGGTAAGAACCATGGATGTGATCCATCTGAAAAAATCTGTGTTGAACAAGCAACTATTAGTTATGGAGCAGCTGAGAATTACATGGAAAAATATCCATTGAAAATCTTGGTCCTACATAAAACGAATGATTTATAGGATTCTGATTCCAATACAGTACTCTTTCCAGAAAATGAACTTGTTGAGGACCAAGATTTATCGATTTCCTTGCCTTACAGATCAGTCACCAAATCATATCATTTATCTTTCATATCATCTTTTTTCTTAGTTTCTCTGCCACTGGTCCACTAATTATCCGTCATAATGAATCACAACCACAGCTATTTTATTCTTGTTTAATTCCCCAACTAACACGTTTATTTGTCTCCCACTCCCAACAACATTAGTAGGATTCAAATTACCAGCCTTGGGCGGAGGTAGAACTCTTCTTTTGTAGTCAAGTCCCCACAGAAAGGGAGAAACCAAGAAAATGACATTCTCATACAGACAGCTTACAAAAATATGAGCAGGTCCCCAGACTTTGAGTAAGACCTTCTTCACAAAACTCCCTTTGCCCTTTAGATATGATGACAAAGAGGAGTGCATCCTGGATCAAACAGTGTGTATCTTACCATTCTTAAATTATCTAAGCACTTTCTTTACAGAGATAAAGTTAAAAAATAAACATGTGTGAAGTTGCTGTCACTGTATCTTACATGGTTAGCCCTGTAATCATGCTCATATGTCCCACTTAGGGTTGACAGGTTTGGCAAATAAAACCAGAGGATGCCCCGGTAAATCTGGATTGCCAATTACTTATGTTTGTGTATCTGAAATTCAGATTTAGCCAGGAACCTGTATTTTATTTGGCAACCCCAGCCCAACTTGCTACTGAAACCTCAGAAGAAGGAGTGATTTAATACTTCCTTGTGTTCTTCAACACAGGCCATCACAGACATATAGAACTTTTAAAATGATGAAGTGCAAAATGAATGAAAATGCAAATGAGCTCAGGTAGAGCTCCCGAAACATATGAACTAAAGTTGGGTGAATCCATTTCTCTCTTTTTCACAAATGTGATGTCTTTTTTCTAACATTTTCTTCTTTGTTAAGTGCTTAGTGGGTTATTGTCTGTCTATCTCCTGTACTGTTGTGTAACTTCCTTGAGAGTAGGGACCCTCTGTGTTTTAATCATATAGAATGATTTGAACCTAGAGGGGAGCTTAGTCAATAGTTGCCACTGAGAAAAATAAGTGTGATTTACATGAATAAACCAGGGTTCTGGGAACTGATCACTGTGGGGATCCTGGAGAGCAAGAAGGGGCTCAAGCTCCAGCATCCTTTCATTTTGATGTCACACTGTACCCCTTCCCTTCCCTGTGAGAAATACAGGCAAACTTCTTTCTCCTCTT
>NW_022438638.1:0-9155 GCF_009761245.1 Sapajus apella
AACTGGATTCATCTAACTGTTATGGATTAGACAAAATGTTTAGGCAAATATTATGTTTCCCTTCGCATTGCATTGGGAAGTTTATAATGTCACTCTATCTCAATATTTGTGAAGCTAAGTTTCATCTCTTCGATTTAAATTCTGTTCTTAATAAATATTTGATGGATAATAGACATATATGGATGTGCTTTTCGTAACAATATGTTAGTGTATAGTGTTAGGAGTAATTTCATGCCAGAATCTCATGTTACCTTGGTGGTATTTGCAAAACGGTGATTTCAAAATTCAGGCATTATTCTAGATGAGGGGCCAGTAGATTTTTCCAGTGAAGAGCTACATTCTAAGTCTTTTAGCCTTTGTGGGCCACATATAGCCTCTGTTACATATTCTATTTCTTCTTTAGCTCTGTAAAAATTATTAGCTCATGGACTGCAGGAAAATGGTCTGCAGCAGGATTTGGGCCATGAGTAGTAGTTTGTCAAAGTCCTGTTCTGTGTTATAAAGAAGACCTTTCCTTCTTCTTGTAACACCTGTGTGTGTGTGCGTGCGTGTGTGTGTGTGTGTGTGTGTGTGTCAGATGGAGAGAGATTCTTTAATAACTTTATTTATTTTATAGAGTTGGTCTCTTTAAACTTTTTGTTTTTTAAATAAATACTCTTTGGATTTAACTTTGGTAAATAACACTGTGTGAAGATAATTTCAATTTCATTTTCTTCTATGCTTTCTGATACAATAGCCACTAGCTGCATGAGACCATTGAAATTTAAACTAATTATACTGAAATTATAATTAGAAATTAAATAAATTAATAATTGGAACAAATTTAGTTTCTCAGTCACATTAGCCACGCTTAAGTGTACAAGTATTCACTCAACACACGTAGCTAGTGGCTACCTATTGAACAGTACAGATGTAGGACATTTTTGTGATTTAGAAGTTGAATTGGATAGTAATAAATGCAGATTTCAAATGTATTTGCACAAAGTTGTGCAAAATAGTCCCTCATAATTAGAGTTAACTTGCAATTTTTTTCTTGTCTTTTTTTGCTTTTATGCTTATTTCCCTTCTTACTAATTTGTCTATTTCCATTTGTTTAAGGTACCAAAGTATTTATTATATCTACTATTTTTCTGTTTTTATCTCACATTTGCCTTTCCTTATGCTTTCTTTTGACTTAGTTTATCAGTTTTTTTTTTTAAACTTTTATTTTAGGCTCAGAGGTACCTGTACAGGTTTATTACATAAGTGTCACTGGGGATTGTTGTACAGATTATTTGTCACCTATGTGGTAGGCACTGTACCTCATAGGTAGTTTTTCAGTCCTGACCCTCCTCTTTCCTTCATCCTCAAATAACTCCAGGTGTCTGTTGTGTCCATGTGTGCTCAATGTTGCGCTTCTACTTGTGAGAACATGTAGTATGTGGTTTTCTGTTCCTCTGTTAGTTTACGTAAGATAATGGCTTTTACCTTCATCGATGTTGCTGCAAAGGACATGACCTCATTCTGTTTTATGGCTCCATCATATTCCGTGGTGTATACGTACCACATTTTCTTTAATCAGTCTACCATCGATGGGCATTTAAGTTGGTTTCATGTCTTTGCTATTGGGAATCATGCTGCAATGAGCATATGCGTGCATGTATCTTTTTCTTTTCTCTGTTATCTTCCTTCCCTCCCTCCCTCCCTCTCTTCTTTCCTTCCTTCCTCCCTTCCTCTCTTTTCTCTCTCTCTCTTCCTTTGTTTTTCTCTTTCTTTCTCTCTCTCTTCCTCTTTCTCTTTCTCTCTTATCTTCCTTCCTTCCTGTCTTCCCCTCTCTCTTCCTTTCTTTGTTTTTCTTTCTCTCTTTCTTTTTCTTTCTTCCTCCCTCCCTAACCCCTCTCCTTCTTTCCTTACTTTCCTCCCTCCCTCCCTCCTTTTCTCTGCTTCTGTCACCCCGGGTGGAGTGAAGTGGCACCATCTTGCCTCATTGCAAGCTCCACATCCCAGGTTCAAATGATTCTCCTTCCTTAGCCTCCCAAGTAGCTGGGACCACAAGCGCTCACCACCAGATCCAGCTAATTTTTGTATTTTTTATTAGAGGCTGGGTTTCTCCATGTTGCTCAAGTTATCAGGCTGGTCTTGAACTCCTGACCTAAGGTTATCTGCCCACCTCGGCCTCCCAAAGTGCTGGGATTACAGGTGTGAGCCACCGCACCCAGCCCTCACCACTCCCTTTTGTATCCCCCAACTCACACCTTGCCCATGCCACTCATGCATACCCCCTGCCTTTCCCCATGGTCATTTGTGAGTCCTGCACGAAATGACCTTCAGTCCAGAGACCAGACATCAGACAGCAATCTGGACCTCTTCCTTGATGGGAGGTGAGACCTCCAGAAGAGGAAAATGCCTGCTATGGAGCCTGCAGGCTGAACACAGTGACTCTCCAGGCAAACAGCTGGAACCGAACTGAGTAAAATCTCCAGCCAGAAAGAAAACTCCCCAATCAACTCTTTCCTCACCCCATTTTACAGATGGAAACGTTAAGGCTCAGAGGAGAAAAGACAAAGCAGGCATTGGAACCATAGTCTCCTGGCTCCAAAGCCAAGTTCTGTCCACCCAGCCAGGGTCCATCCTTCCTTCTATAAATGTTTATAACAGCATGTGCTGGGCACTCTTTTTAGGCCCTTTTACACATATCACTCAGTCTGCTTTTCCCATTCGTTTGACAAGTGTTTATTGAGCTCCTACTGTGTGCAGGAGCTGGACTCGATACTAGGGACATCTTGGTAAAAAACTCAGGCAAAGTCTACCCAGCTGGGGTTCTAACAAGACAAAGGGAGGGTTGGTGCCATGGGCAAGGCTGTGAAGGCAATGAATGAAATGGTGGCGACAGACAGGAAGGGTGGTCAGGGATGCTCTCTGCATGGAAGGGGCATCTTCTTGGCTTTGAGACCCAAATGCCAAAATACCTGTGAGCAGCAGGCCATGCCCACTCAGTAACAGAGCTGAGCCACACCCCTCCATAGATGCCAAACCAAACACCAGATCGGGCCAGCAATGAGGGACAAAGACCATGGCCTGCAAGGGTCTTGCCACCCGAGCTCACAAGGGGATTTTTGTTATGCTTCCTTTATTATTATTATGGTGGGGTTGGGGGTCCTTCATGCACAAGAAACACTCTAGGAACCCTAAGTCAAGATCGAGGCTGCAATCCCTGCTCTGCCCTTGCTGTGTGACCTCGGGCTGCTATCGCCACCTCTCAGAGCCTCAGCTTCCTTCCCCTTCTGTAAAATGGAGAGTCTAATGATACCCACCTGGCAAGGGGGTTCAGGGAAGTCAGTGAGCTCCTTCGTGTAAGGAGCTGGTGTCTGCACGTGGCCCCGGGTCAGAGATTTGTAATGGGGATTGAAATGACTGATAAGTGGCCAGGCATGTTGGCTCACACCCTTAATCCCAGCACTTTGGGAGGCCAAGGCAGGTGGAACACCTGAGGTCAGGAGCTTAAGATTAGCCTGGCCAACGTGGTGAAACCCCATCACTACTAAAAAGACAAAAATTAGTCGGGCATGGGGGTGTGTCCCAGCTACTTGGGAGGCTGAGGGAGAGGAATCGCTGGAACTTGAGAGATGGAGGTTGCAGTGAGCTTAGATCATGCCACTGCTCTCCAGCCTGAGCAACAAGACTGAAACTTTGTCTCAAAAGAGCAAGCAAGCAAGCAATTACTGATAACCTTACAGATTGTCAGAGGTACACAAGGGACTCAGAGGGGGACCACACCCATCCTTTCACACACAGAGAGGAGAGCAACCTACCTACCCAAGACCACACAGCCACCGGCTGTCAGCAACTGCATCACCCCAGCCTCTCCATTATGGCCCAGGCCTTCTGACCTGCCCTGGAAGGGCCCTTGGGCCTCCCGCTACCACCTCCTCCCTGTTCCTCAATTTAGCTCTTCTCTGTGGCCACTGGTTATGGCCAAAGGCTAGGGATCTTATGAGTTTGAGGCAGCCTGAGCATCTGTCTGTGCTTTCACCCAGAGCCAGAGCACCAGGTCCCATGCATATCAGCTGTGATTCTCTACCGGTTCAAAACCACCTAAAGGCTGGCTGGTTGTGCATGTGGAAGAGGGGGTGGTGTTCTTCCCTCAGGTTAGCAACATGATAGATTAAAAAGCACACGGGAGGCTGAGCAGTGGCTCAGGCCTGTAATTTCAGCACTTTGGGAGGCTGAGGCTGGTGGGTCACCTGAGGTAGGACTTGAAAACCAGCCTGACCCACACGGTGAAACCCCATCTACTAAACATACAAAAATTAGCTGGGCGTGGTGGCATTTGCCTGTAATCCCAGCTACTCGGGAGGCTGAGGTGAGAGAATCACTTGAACCCAGGAAGCAGAGTTTGCAGTGAGCCGAGATCACACCACTCCACTGCAGCCTGGGTGACAGAGTGAGACTTTGTCTCAAAAGAAAAAGAAAAGTGCATGGGCTCTGGAGGCAGAGAGACGGAATTGAATCCCAGCTTTTACTTCTCAGCTGTGTGCCCTTGGAAAAGTGCACTTCTCTGAGCTTCAGTTTTCTCATCTGTGAAATGGGAACAACATTTGGCTTGCCAGGGGTCTTAGGATGACTGGGAAGTGTCTGGCACGTAATAGGTGCTCAACGTGTGTGCTTTCCCATGGCCATCTAAGAGTCCTCAGGGCTGCCCTCCTGCCCTTCCCCCACAACTCCTGTGCCTGCCTCTTAAATGGGTACTCAGTGTGATAAGAAGGCACAGGTGAGGGAGCCAGGCTGGATCCACACCCACCCACGCCCATTGTTAGGAAAACAAGCTTTTAATGCCTGGCGCTGCTGCTGGTGGCTGAGAGTATAAAATGGGACCCAGAGCCAGCCTCCCCCTTCCTCTAAGGCACACCGAGGCAATAGTGTTTAAAAGGAAAGGAGGCAGTGGCTTGGAGGCTCCAGAGACTGAGCCGTTCCTATGGCAAGAGGGGAGGCAGTGGGGCCCACTGCTGGGGACCATCTGGCAGCTGTTGCATGCTACCTTCCTCCTGGGACCCACAGACTCTTCATCAGTGATGTCTTCAGGTTCACTGTCCCCAAGCTGCTTAGGTGAGTCCAGACTTCGGGAGCTCTGCTAAGGCTGGTGGTCTCTTAATGGCATCCCTCCAGAGTCGGAGGGCTTCAGCTTTTATGCCTCTGCCTATAGATCTCGTGCTCGGGACGCTGGAGGGTGGGTGAGAAGGATACTGAAAAAGGAAAATGATTAATGAGAAAGTGACTGTGCCCCAGAAGGGCAAATAAGCAAGCTCTCACATGACTGCATCAACTAGCTTTTGTTGTAAAATGCCCCAAAAGTGAGTGGCTTAAAATTATAAGCATTCATTTATTTAGTTCATGGTAATGTGGGTCGGTAATGTGGGTCAGTAACTTGGACTGGGCTCAGATGGGTGGTTCTTCTTTTCTTGGCTGGGTTTTCTCATGTGCCTGCAGTTGTGTGTCTGAAGGTAGGATGGCTTTCTGTTCCATGTGGGTTCCTATCCTCCAAAAAGCTAGCTCAGACTTGCTCATTTGGCTGCTTGGGAGGCTTCTAAGCAATAGGCCAAAAGCCACATTTTCTCTTGAGGCTCACAGCTGGCACAGCTTTACCTCCACTCTACTCTGTTGGTCAAAGGTGGTTTTGTGGCCAGCCCGGATTCAAGCGGTGTCTGCTCAGCGGCCGTAACAGAGCATCACCGATGACTGAGTAGCTTCAACAACAGAAATGTATTTTTCTCATGATTCTGGGGGCTGGAAGTTCCAGGTCATGTATCCGCAAGTTGACTCCATCTGAGGCCTCTGCCTTTGGCGTTCAGTTGGCCGTCACCTCCCTGGGTCCTCATATGGTCTTTCCTCTGTGTGTGCCCTGGTGTCTCCCTGTGTGTCTACATTTTCTCCTCTTACAAGGACCCCAGTCAGACTGGATGAGGACCCAGCCTAAGGACCTCATTTTAACTTTATTGCCTCTTTAAGGGCCCTATTTCCAAATACAGTCACATTCAGAGATACCGGGGGTTGGGGCTTCGACATACGAATTTTGTGAGGACACAATTTAGCCCATAACAAAGCGGGAGAATGGGGGAAATAACCGAGATCATGATTGTGAAAAAGTCAACCACGCCGACCGATCCTCCACACCTGGCCTGGTTTGGGCAAAGGCAACACACATGGGCACCTCCTCTCACCAGCTGTACCTTCTCCCTCCTTCCCCTGCAAGCCTTTTCCTGGAGTTTATTGGTGATCTCAAGCCTCCGGCCTGGAAGGACTGCCTCCTCGCGGTGCTGATGTTTCTCTCGGCCTGCCTGCAAACGCTGTTGAAGCAGCAGAACACGTACCAGCTCAAGGTGCTGCAGATGAGGCTGCAGTCGGCCATCACTGGCCTGGTGTACAGAAAGGTGAGCCCCGGGGGACAAGTGCAGGTCTTCCCAGCAGGGAAAAGGAACATAACTGAACCGGTTGGTAGTAATGCTATCAGCAGCTGAGAACGCTTTCAGTCCTTACTTATTAGAGTCACTCACGATATATTCTCACTTCCTTTGTTATTTCTCTTTATTTGTATGTATTTATTTTTTTGAGACAGAGTCTCTATCCACCGTGACCTCCCATAGTGCTGGGATTACAGGCATGAGCCACCTCGCCCGGCCTCCCTTCCTTCTTAAGTCTGAGTCATATTCTGCTGTGCAGATGGATCACACTGTGTTTATCTTTTCATCTGACGGTGGACCCGTCAGTTGATTTTGCCTTTTGGCTGTTGTGAGTCACGCCGCTGTGAGCACACGTGTGTTAATAGCTCCCAGAGTTCCTGCTTTCTATTCTTTTGGGATGGATGGCAGTGGCTTTGGTAGAGCAAATGGCAATGCTGTGTGTAAGTGTTTTGAGGGACCACCATTTGTAAAGCGTTTTGTCGTCGTCGTCGTCGTCGTCGTCGTCGTTGTAGTTGTTGTTGTTGAGATGGAGTCTCACTGTGTCACCCAGGCTGGAGTGCAGTGGCATGATCTCACCTCACTGCAACCTCCTCCTCCCACGTTCAAGCCATTCTCATGTCTCGGCCTCCTGAGTAGCTGAGATTATAGGCACTGGACACCACACCTGGCTCATTTTTGTATTTTTAGTAGAGACAGGGTTTCACCATGTTGGACAAGCTGGTCTCGAACTCCCGGCCTCAGGTGATCCACCCACTTCGGCCTCCCAGAGTGCTGGGATTACAGGTGTGAGCCACGTCACCTGGCTCTTGTAAAGTGTTTTAATGATCCTGTTTTACTGTTCTTCAGCTGGGGTTGTGATCTCAGCCCTGCTTCTCTCTGCTCCTGTTAAGGGACTTCCCGTAGGCAGCCAAGTCCCCGCCTCTGGCCAGGAGACAGCATGCCTGGAAGTGAAGTTGGGTCGGTCCTGCCTCAGTGCTGCTTCTGTTTTAGGTAAATATCCTGTGGGGTCAGGAGAGAAAATCCCAAGTGCACCTGTGGAACACCATGGGCATCCCACAACTCAGGACTGTGGGAGAGATGGGGTGTTGGAGGAAAGGTAAACCTGGAAGCCAGTTAGCCCCACTCTGTCCCTTGACCCGGCTTTTTTTTTTTTTTGAGATGGAGTCTTGCTCTGTCACCCAGGCCTGGAGTGCAGTGATGCAATCTTGGCTCACTGCAACCTCCACCTCCCAGGTTCAAGAGATTCTCCTGCTTCATCCGCCTGAGTGGCTGGGACCACAGTTGAGTGCTACCACACCTGGCTAATTCTTGTATTTTTAGTAGAGCTGGGGTTTCACCATGTTGGCCAGGCTGGTCTCCAACTCCTGACCCTAGGCCATCCACCCACCATGGCCTCCCAAAGTGCTGGGATTCAAGGTGTGAGCCACTGCGCTCGGCCAAGCCCTGCTCCGTTCTAATCCCACCGCCTGTGAAAGGCTTCTGGAAGCTCACAGAAAAAATGGCCCCAGTATGACGGCTCCCGCTCACTTGCTCCCAGAGTTCTGGGGACACACAGTGAGGAGTGATTGTTTTTCTCACTCATCTGGATGTGATGAGCCTGGTCAAAGAAGTTTGCTGTTGCTGACTTGCAGCTGGTCAGGCCCCTGCGCTGTGGAAATTGCCCCCACTAAATCCTTATGCCTCAGTTTGCTCAGCTAACTCAGATCTCCTGTGCTGCCTCAGGCTGGGTTAGGCTCCTCCCCGTCATGCCATGCGGGAATCTCCCATGTGATACTTACTCACTTGATTGATTGATTGATTGATTGAGATGCGATCTTACTCTATCACCCAGGCTGGAGTGCAGTGGCACAATCTCAGCTCACTGCAACCTCTGCCTCCCGGGTTCAAGTGATTCTCCTACCTCAGCCTATTTCGTAGCTGGGATTACAGGCACATGCCACCACGGCCTGCTAATTTTTATTTTTAGTAGAGACGGGGTTTCTTCATGTTGGTCAGGCGGGTACCAAATTCTTGACCTTGTGGTCCACCTGTCTCAGCCTCCCAAAGCGCTGGGATTACAGGCTCACACGCACCTGACCCGTGTGACACTTTAATGAAGTAAGGTGTGTAGGTGAAGCTGCCTGATCATCTTCCCACAACGGGGCAGGGCTAGGGGCTGTGTTGTCTGGAAATTCCTCAGCTCTTTATGCTGGTAAGGGAAGAAGGAAGAGGGAGCCCTCGGGGGACATGTGGCGAGGTTTGGTGGGGACATAGCCCACCAGATTGTACTTGGAGTTCCCATGTAACTTGTAACCGCTCTCATAGAAGGTGGCCTAGAACCTCAGGGAGTGGGGGTTGCTCATTATCACCTAGGGGTTGGGGGAAGAGAAGCTGAGGCTGCACAGAGCCAGCAGGCAGGGCAGGGGAACCAGGGCCGGGTGCGGTGGCTCACGCCTGTAATTCCAGCAGTTTGGGAGGCTGAGGCAGGTGGACCATTGAGGTCAGGAGTTTGAGACCAGCTGGCCAACTTGGTGAAACCCCGTCTCTACTAAAAATACAAAATTAGCCAGGCCTGCTAGTGCATGCCTGTAATCCCGGCTACTCAGGAGGGTGATGCAGGAGAATCGCTTGAATATGGGACACTGAGGTTGCGGTGAGCCGAGGTCATGCCATTGCACTCCAGACTGGGCAACAAGAGCGAAACTCCGTCTCAAAAAAAAAAAAAAAAAAAAAAAAGGA
>NW_022438638.1:9255-13200 GCF_009761245.1 Sapajus apella
CTCAAAAAAAAAAAAAAAAAAAAAAAAGGAAAGTAAAATGAAAACGAACTTGCTCTGCCAATGTGGCTGCAGGTGCAACCCCTGATGTGTCCCCCCTGCCTTGCTCCTGCTCCAACATCACCCATAACCCCCAGCTGTGGATTTGAAGTCCTGCTGTTCAGACAGCATGGATTTGCAGAGCTGCCAGCCTGGTGTCTGTCCTGCAGCAGGAGACACAGAGGAGGGAGCCCTGGGTTTGAACCAAAGGCAGCCTGTGGTGTCCCCCTGCAGGCCCTGGTCCACTTGTGTTTTGTGACACTCCCCCATGTCCTCACACAAGCCACTCCCATTTTCAGCATGATTGCAGATGCTCCTTGACTCAGGACGGGGTCATGTCCCCATAAATCTATCATAAATTGTTAATAGCAGCCAAGTGCAGCAGCTCACATCTGTAATCCCAGCAGTTTGGGAGGTCAATGTGGGAAGATTGCTTGATCCCAGGAGTTCAAGTTCAAGACCAGCCTGGGCAACACAGAGAGATCCTGTTTCTGGGGGAAAAAAAAAAAAAAAAAGGGGAAAAATATACTAAGCTGAAAATGCATTTGTTTGTTTTTTGAGACAGAGTCTCACACTGTCATCCAGGGTGGAGTGCAGTGGTGCAATCTTGGCTCACTGCAACCTCTGCCTATCAGGTTCCAGTGATTCTCCTGCCTCAGCCTCCCGAGTGGCTGGCATTACAGGCGTGAGCACTGGGTAAATTTTGTATTTTTAGTAGAGATTGGGTTTCACCATGTTGGCTGGGCTGGTCGCAAACTTCTGACCTCAGGTAGGCTGCCTATATCAGCCTCCTAAAGTGCTGGGATTACAGGCGTGGGCCACCGTACCTGTCCTATTTATTTTTATTTTTATTTTTGGAGGTGCAGTCTGGTTCTGTTGCCCGGGCTGCAGTGCAGTGATCCCCTCTTGGCTCACTGCCTGCAACCTCTGCCTCCCGGGTTCAAGTGATTCTCCTGCCTCAGCCTACCAGGTAGCTGGGACTACAAGTACCCTACCACACCTAGCTAATTTTTGTGCTTTTAGTAGAGACAGGGTTTCACCATGTTGCCCAGGCTGGTCTTGAGCTCCTGAGCTTAGGCAATCTGCCCACCTCAGCCTCCCAAATGCAGGGATTACATGTGTGAGCCACCATACCCGGCCCGCAAATGCATGTAATACACCTACCCTGCCACGCATTGGATGTTAGCCCCGCCGAATTTCGGTTGAGAACAAACCAAGAAGTACTAAAAGGAGAACAAAACCCACTCACCCTTCCCCACCTTGGATCGTGACTTTGACATTTCAGAGGTCCAGCCTTCGTGAATGTTTGTAGAAATAGATAATAAACTGGGATAAATGTACCACCTTTAAGCGTACAATTCAATGGCGTTTGGTAGATTCACAATATTGTGCAACCAGCGCCACCAGCTGTTTCTAAACTTTCTCATCATCCCAAACAGAAATGCTGTCCTCATGAAGCAAGAGCTTACCTACTTTTAAATTTCTATTTACTTATTTATTTATTATGAGACCGAGTCTTTCTCTGTCTCCCAGGCTAGAGTACAATGGCGCAATCTCGGCTCACTGCTACTTTCACCTCCCAGGTTCTAAGCAATTATCCTGCCTCAGCTTCCAGAGTTGGGATTACAGGTGCATGCCACCACACCCAGCTAATTTTTGTATTTTTAGTAGAGACGGGGTTTCACCGTGTTGGTCATGCTGGTCTTGAACTCCTGACCTCATCGTGATCCACCTGCCTCAGCCTCCCAAAATGCTGGGATAACAGGCATAAGCCACCATGCCTGGCCTAAATTTTTTATTTTTTAAGAGATGAGGTCCTGCTCTGTTACCCAGGCTGGGGTGCAGTGGCATGATTATAGCTCACCGTAGCCTCAATCTCATGGGCTCAAGTGATCCCTCGTGCCTCGGCCTCCCAAGTAGATGGGACTACAGGTGCACGTGGCTAATTTTTATCTTTTTTATAGAGACAGGGTGTCACTATGTTCCCAGGCTGGTCTCAAACTCCTGGGTTCCAGCGATTCTCCCACCTCAGCCTCTTGAAGTACTGGGATTAAGGGCATGAGCCACTGTGCCTGGCCCTCTTGCAATTTATTGAATACTATAGTAAGAGTGAAAAACAGAAAGGTTGTATCAGTACTGGAAGCACAGTTTCTACTGAATGTGATCGTTTTTGTGCCATTGTAAAGTCAAAAAATTGTGTGACCATCTGCACTTGCAACTACTGGTAGGCTTAGACACTTGGATTTTAGATCCAGAAACATCCAAACACTTGCTGCTGGGTGGGAAGAGGCCGTAGGGGTCAGAGCTCTTAGCTGCTAGCAAGAGAAGCCCACTCAGGCTGAGTTTAAAAACCGAGGCCGGGCACTGTGGCTTATGACTGTAATCCCAGCACTTTGGGAGGTCGAGGTGGGTGGATCACCTGAGGTAAGGAGTTTGAGACCAGTCTGACCAACATGATGAAACCCTATCTTACTAAAAATTAGCCCGGCATGATGGCACGTGTCTGTAGTCCCAGCTACTTGGGAGGCTGAGGCAGGAAAATTGCTCGAACATGGGAGGCAGAGGTTGCAATGAGCCAAGATCATGCCATTGCACTCCAGCCTGGGTGACAGAGCAAAGCTCCATCTCAAGAAAAAAAACCAAAGAAAGAAAAGAAAACGAATTTATGGGCAGCTGAGAAGGATCGAGGAGACACAGAGACTAAAAATGACAGGTAGCCAGCTGGACAGCCACAGCCACATCAAGCCCAAACATGCAGAGGCTGGCCTCGGGGGTGACACAGAAATGGCCGGGCATGGTGGTTCATGCCTGTAATTCCAGCATTTTAGGAGGCCTAGGTGAGCGGATCACTAGAGACCAGGAGTTCAAGACCAGCCTGACCAATATGGCAAAACCGCATCTCCACTAAAAATACAAAATTAGCCAGGCATGGTTGCAGGTGCCTGTAACTCCAGCTACTTGGGAGGCTGAGGCAGGAGAACTGCTTGAGCCTGGGAGGTGGAGGTTGTAGCGAGCTGAGATCACACCATTGGACTACAGTCTGATCAACAGAGTGGCTCTGTCTCAAAAAAAAAAAAAAAAAAAAAGACACATAGAGACAATTTCTATGCAGAATTGTAAGTGAGTTTCTCTCCTTTTGGGGGCAATATCAGGGGATTTCCAGAATCTGGGAGTTGGCACCAAGCATGTGGCTGAGAATCCTGGACAGCAGCAACATCCAGGTGTACTTAGCAGAGGAATAAGGGATGTGACTGGCTGGGGTATCAACAAAGCCGTCAATTCCAGCTGGCTGTTGATGTTGATGCTATACATCCTGTGTATGAATTCTCCCATCAGAAACTCTAACTAGTTAGAAAGGCAAAGAAGAAAGAAAATCATGTTCCCGTTACCCAAAGGAAAGGGCAAGGAGGCGGGAAGGTGGAAGGGAACTTCCTGGTGCTGCGGCCTGAATCTCCACTTGTGCTGCTGTCTTCCCCACTAGACTCTGTACTTCCAGAAGGGGCTGGAGGTGGGCACAATACCAGCCCCTCCCTTCTCTCCAGAAATATTCCCCAACCCTGACATTCACAGTAATTGCTTCTTTCTGTTCCTCTTTTTTTTGAGGCAGGTTCCTTCTCAGTCACCCAGGCTGGAGTGCAGTGGTGTGATCATGGCTCACTGCAGCCTTGACCTCTTGGGCTCAAGTGATCGTCTCCCCTCAGCCTCCTGAGTAGCTGAGACTATAGGCATTCACCACCATTCCCGGCTAATTAAAAAAAAAACCTTTTTTTTTTCTGTAGTGACAGGGTCTTACTATGATGCGAGGCTGGTCCCAAACTCCTGGGCACAAGCGATCATCCCTTCTCGGCCTCCCAAAGTGTTTGGTGTTACAGGTGTGAGCCACCACACCTGGCCTCTTTCTGTTTCTTT
>NW_022438639.1:0-13200 GCF_009761245.1 Sapajus apella
TTTTTAGTAGAGACGGGGTTTCACCATGTTGACCAGGATGGTCTCGATCTCTTGACCTCGTGATCCACCCGCCTCGGCCTCCCAAAGTGCTGGGATTACAGGCTTGAGCCACCGCGCCTGGCCCCGTTACTTTCTTTTAAAGCTTTGGCTAACACCCCAAATAAAAGCCTTTCATAACAACTGGAGGTGTGGAGGGAGATCATCGTGAGGAAAGGGAAGATTTGGCTTTTAGTTCTCTTGGTATCACCTGTTAGAACAACTGAGATCCTTGTGTACGTTTAGTCTTCCTGGATTACGGTTTTCCAATCTACATCTTGGGGATAACACCACTATACCTGACTGTGGGCACAGCATTTGGGCGGTGGGTTATTTGAGTTCCCTGGCAGCTCCAGAAGCTAAAGTCTGGTGAATGCTAAATCTCATCTGCATCAGTCTCACTTCCAGAAGCTTACTGTAAGAACAAGAGGCCTAGAATCCTGACCTCTTTCTTGTTATTGGGGTGGGAGGAAATCAAGGTAGCGGGTGGGAACACTTAGCAGGTGATAAGTAGTAGACCCACTTGAGGTCACAGCCTGACAGGACCATGGAGGTCTTAGAGTTCAACCTTCTTAATTCACAAGTAAGAAAAAAAGACTCAAGCGGAAATGACTCACTCAAGATCGAATAACATATCATATCATCACTGTAATAATGAGTTCCCTTCTGACTCTTCTTATTCCTAATAGCAACAGATTTTTATAAAGTAGGAGCAAAACACTTAATGAAGGACTGTTGAGTCAAAACTGACGAGGAAGCTTCTGATGTGTGTGGCTCACTCCTTGGCTTGGCTGAATGTGGTGGGGTAGTTGGGCATGGGTTCCAGTGGGGGTAAATAGGGGTGTGCAGCTACATTTTTCCCAAGGCATCTGTGTTGGGGATGAGATGGCCAGTTAAAGATGCTTGCCAAGGGACAGACCCAGCACAGTTTCCCAGGCATAGTCCTTTAGTGAGACGACACCATTATATTAGTGGGAATGAAGGGCTGATGCTGGTTAGAGGATTGGAGAGCTCATGAAGGGCACCCCACCGTTTGAACCTGGATTAGGCTGGAGGAAAATCCCCCGGGTTGCAGAATTCTGATTAATGGCTTAGTGGCTTCATATTCACCACATGCTTTCTTCTTACCTGGGATCTGTTGTGGAGTTACTAATCTAAGACTACAGGTCCCTGTGCTCTAGGTTCTTTCTCTGGGGAAGTGTGCAGAGAAATGAGAAATCATTGACTCATTTCTCATAAAAAATACATATGGAGCTAGCTGAATCATCTTTGGTGTTCTCAAAATTATACTGATGAACTTGTGTGCCAGTGGAGACCACCAAAGAAGGACATGAGCTGTGCTGGCTTTGCCATCTGTCTGTATGTGTGGAGAGGGAGTGGGGAGTTCTTGAAGTGAAAAGATTTGGAGCCACGCAAAGCCTGGGTTGAAAAAGAACAGGGGTAAATTGTTAAAGCCTGCAGTTGTGAATTCAGCCCTGTGGATATAGCCCATCTCCATGATTTAAGCCACACAAGTGATCCCTTTGGCTAAACTTGTTTCACTTATGTAGATGGGCTACATTTGCGTCATTCTCCAGTCTGTTGGTAATAATCTGTTTTGGACACCGTTTGAGGATATGTTTGCACATTAGTTAAACTGGTTAGAGAACAAAAGATCTGGAATCTGAGCAAACTAAATCTTGGAAAGAGTATGTCAAAGCAAAAGCTAAATGAATCTCTTTCAAGTGCTGAGTGGATTGTTGGGCTAGTCTGCTCCATGTGTTAAAGATTGAATTATTATTGACAAAACAGATTTACTCCCCTAAGGAAACTTACTGCTTACTGCTGTTGACATGTAAAAATGGATGCAAAGGGGAGAATGGGGCTGCTGTCTCCCAGGTGACAGTGCTGGTGCCCTGGAGCCTGAAGGCGGTCAAGAGCTTCCTTCTATCCCTGGCTCTGTAACCTCAGACAGCAGCACAACCAGCTAGTGCCAGTGATGTAGCTGACACTTGCCAAGAGCTCACTCTCATGGGAGATACTCGCCTTCTGGCAGAACGGGAGCAAAATGTGCCAATGAAAAGATGGTAGCATTGACAAGCTTTCCTTTATCTTGTGATTTTAACTTTCCCAAACACTCACACAGATCACCTTTATCCTAGCTGTGTGTGGCAGTGAAGAAACTGCATGAACTAGGATTTGTTACCCAAGTGGGACTTTGCCACCCAGCTGTGCAACCTTGTGAAACTAACTTCATCTCCTTCAACTTGGTTTGCCTCACCTGTGTGATGAGCCCATTACAGCTCTAACCTTCTGTGGCCTGAGAGCAGGTGTTATCCCAGTTTTGCAGATGAGAGGAAAGAGGCAGTTTGTCCTCTTGCCTGATGGCAGCTGTTTTGAGGTATTGGAACTGGACGCTAGTCTCCTGACTCCTAGGCTTGTGCTTTCTCCTGCAGGTCATGCTGTCTCGTCAGAGAATCTGGAAGCCGAGGGAACCAAGCTGTGCATTTCAGTCCCTGGGCCCCTTCTCTGACTCATTCCCTGGCATGGCCCCTGCTATTTCCCTCATTTTGGTGGATCTCTGTGACAGCTCAGGGGTGAGAGGTTTGGGTGGTCAGTCTGTGGTCACTGGTGCAGGTGTATGGGGATGGATGGTGAGGGCGGAGGTCAGCAGTGACTCCAAGGCCTTATTGCCTGCCCTGCTTCTCTCTCCTGGGTGAATGGCCTCACCTCTAGGTTCTTCTAGGCTCACTATTCCCTGCTCTTCCAGGCTTTCCTTGTCACTGATGCTGAAATCAAGTTGTACCAACGTTCATTGCTTATCCTGTTAATTTATGGTTATCAGTCCTTACCTGTGGTTCTTTTTAGGTAGATGGCTAATTTTTCAGTTTTCACACAGGTGACTTCTCTTGCTGTCCAGCTGGAAGGAAACAGGTGGGAAGCTGCCAGGTGAAAATCATGAGATGACTAGGGCTTTTCCTCAGTTCTAGCAATACTGTATAGGCAGTCCTTGTGGCTCATAATGGCAAATTTTTTTTTTTTTATTAGTAGACTTAATTTTTTTGGAGCTGTTTCAGTTTATAGAAACACGCAGTGGGATGCACAGAAACCACCCTCCCCTCCATTCCTTGCACACAATTTCCTCTCTATTAACATTTTGCATTACTGTGGTACATTTGGTATCATCGATGAGCCAATATTAGTACATTATTGTTAGCTAAAGTTCACATAGCGTATAGCCTATAGTTTACATGAGGGTGCATTCTTTGGATTATACATTCTGTAGGTTTGGACAAGTGTGTAGTGATGCATGTCCACCATTACAGTATCTCATAGAGAAGTTTCAGTGCCTTAAACATCCCCTGTGCTCCACATATTCATTCCCCTACCCCAATTCCTAGCAACCACAGATCTCTTTATGCCATAGCTTTGTGTTTTGAGTGTTGTAACACAGGAATCACACAGCATGTGGTCTTTCGGGTTGGTTTCTTTCACTTAGCAACATGCATGTAAGGTTGTTCCATTTCTTTTCAGGATAACTTTTTAAAAATTGCAGAATAATATCCTATTATATGGATGTATCGTGATTTATTTAGCAATAGCAATTGAAAATCATTACCCTATAGCGTTGATTATTTCAATGATCAGCACAGGTCTTGTTCTAGGATCTCCTTCTGCTGTGGGTTTGTCTTGGACGGTGGAGAGGAGATGAGACCCCGGGCTGCAGGCTGGCCTCTCTTAGCAGCCTGTGGTAGCTCATGGGTAAAAATGACATTTCTCACAAGTCATTATATCTGATAGTAAAATGGACAGAAAAACTAAATTGTACCATAATATCCTCACATTTCATTCTTTTTTCCTTGGCATTTCTATCTTTCATGTTTGTGCTATTTCTTCAATTATTTTGACAAAAAGAGGACAACACCAGACACATGGTAGTTTTCACTCCAGTGTCTGTTAGTGGCAGGAAGTGCTGTGGATGAGTGCGTTTCTCTTTTGATGAGTGTGACCTGCCAGCAGTGGCCAGGGGCTGAGTCTGTTTTCAGTAATGTTAGTGGTGATGCCGCTGCCTCCATGCTGAAAATATTGTGCAGAACTTTTCCTTTGAATTAATTTATCAGTCTTCTTCCTGACTTGTGCTCACAGTGGGTGAAGAATTGTGGAGGAGACACGCCTCTTATTAAAGCAGAGGCCTCACATGGGAGACTGGGCTATAGGTGCTGTGTCCTGGACAGGCACCCGAGTCATGATCCTACCTGGGGTGTGTACATGTGGGAGCTGGGGAGTGGCTAGGGGAGCATTTTTTAACAACAGTAAGTTGATCCCGCGTGGCTTCCAGAAAGTAGTGATTGGCTATGAAACTGTGATTCTAGAGTTAAAAAAATACAAAACCTAAAAACAAATCTCTCTGAGGCAATGAAAGAGTTCAACCATTGTGGAAGATAGTATGGCGATTCCTCAAGGAATTAGAACCAGAAATACCATTCGACCCAGCAATCCCATTATCGAGTATATATCCAAAGGAATATAAATCATTCTACTATAAAGACACATGTACACGTATGTTTATTGCAGCACTAGTCACAATAGCAAAGACTTGCAGCCAACCCAAATGCCCATCAATGATAGACTAGACAAAGAAAATGTGGTACATATATGCCATGGAATACTATGCAGCCATAAAAAAGGATGAGTTCATGCCCTTTGCAGGGACATGGATGAAGCTGGAAACTATCATTCTTAGCAAACTAATGTAGGAACAGAAAACCAAACACTGCATGTTCTCACTCTTAAGTGGAAGTTGAACAATGAGAACACATGGACATAGGGAGGGGAACATCACACACCAGGGCCTGTCAGGGGGTGGGGGGGGGGCTAAGGGAGGGATAGCATTAGGATAAATACCTAATGTAGATGATGGGTTGATGCGTGTAGCAAACCACCATGGCATGTGTATACCTATGTATCAAACCTGCATGTTCTGCACATGTATCCCAGTACTTGAAGTATAATAATAAGAGTTCTGCACGGGGGAGCAGAATACACTCAGCTGCTGTGTCTGACTCTCCTCTGTTGATTCACCGTCCCTCTCTCCCAGCATCCTCTCTGGGAGAGGCTTTAACCCAAGTTCTACTTTCATTTAGTTCCCCACCAATTCTTGGCTCCTCTTTCAGGTTGGTCTTCCTTTAAAGAAACGTAATTGACTTAGAGGACAGGGGATAGGGATACAACTCCCCAGGGAGCCCCTGGTTTAGTAGGGGCCACAGATAATAGGCCTTGGCAGAGGATGAGAGAGGCATTCTAGGAGCCAGTTGAAGGTGTTACAGCTTACAACAGGAAGCACTTTGTCTAGTGCTCTCACTAGGCAAAGGGAGGCTTCCTGAAGGAGATAACTAGGCTTAGTCTGGTGAGGAGGAAATAGGGCATTTCTGGCAGAGGAAAGAACATGTGCAAAGGGCTGTGCTATATGGGATGCACAAGACATTGATCGTGCCCAAATCAGAGTCAGCACTGGGGGACGGAGGAAGGTCGAGTCAAGTGATAAAAACTCCCAGGGTCTTGCAAGGAGTTTACAGTTTATCATGTAGGCAAAAAGAAACCATCACAGGCTTTCGCTAGGGTGGGATCTCATCTGACTTTTGTTTTTGAAGGTGTACCTAGGAAGCAGGGGTGAGAATGAGTTAGGGAAATAACATGTCCCTGCCTCCCCTCCTCCCATTCCTTGGACCTACTATAGTCAGGCCGTCACCCCCACTAGTATACTGAACCCCATTCCCCCAACTCCTGTTCCTCTGCCCCTCAGTCCTAACACCTGGCCAAACCCTCACTCCACTTGGACTCTTTTCTGCCTCCTCTAGGCTGTGCTCTAGTCCTGAATGTGGCTGCAGAATGTGAGCGGAGAGCTCCACCACTGCGCAGATTGACTTCAGCTCACTTGGAATTACCCCTGAATTTCCCCGGGCTGTGTTCTGCAATAAGGCAAACCTTCATAGCCTCTCCTCTCTCCATAGACTGTCAACACCCAGCTTGCACCCTTCCCTGATCCTCTTGCTTTTTATTCACTGACAAAAGAGGAGTGATCAAAAGAGAACTTGGCCAGGTGCGATGGCTCATGCCTGTAATTTCAGAACTTTGGGGTGCCTGGTTGGGTGGATCACCTGAGGTCAGGAGTTTGAGACCAGCCTGGCCAACACAGTGAAACTCTGTCTCTACTAAAAATACAAAAATTAACTGGGCATGGTGGCAGGCATCTGTAGTCCCAGCTACTCGGGAGGCTGAGGCAGGAGAATCACTTGAACCCAGGAGGTGGAGGTAGCAATGAGCTGAGATCATGTCACTGCACTCCAGCCTGGGTGACAGATATTAAAAAAAAAAAAAAAAAACTTACATGTACTCCCATCACTAAATCCAACCCCACATACTCTGCTTCCCACCCCCTAGTGGGTCAGCTTCTGTGCTGAATACATTCCCTCTTGCCTACTCCTCAGTTGTTTCCTTTCCCTTCTATATGATCAAAGAACATATCCCATCTTTAGAAAGCTCTCTCCACATACCCCAGCTGCTGCCCCATTTTCCTGCTGCTTTTACGGAAAGAAAGAGTTCTCTGTACTTTTTGTTTCTGCTTTTTCTCTTCTCTTTCTTACGCTTATTCTAATCAGGTTTTCATCTTTGTCACTCTGTTGAAACTGTAACTGTTCTTGTCAAAGGTGCCAGTGATGTCCAAATAGCCAGACCCAATGGTGAAATCTCAGTTTTCATCTTATTTTGTTTGCACACCTAGGAGCCTCTCATCTCACACAGAATAAAATCGGTATTCTGGAGCATCCTTCCCCCACGTGGTCTTTCCTCTCACTTCATTGAGATGTTCGCTAAACATTGCATGATTACAGTAGCGTTCCCTGAGCACCCTACTACAAAGTTCTCTCCCTTTACTTTTTCATAGCACTTACCATAATCTGATACAGACTTTGTGATAGCTAATCTCCCCTCATTAGAATTTTTTGAAACCTTTAAAGATTGAGGTATAAAATACATACAATTAAGTGGGATAAAAAATACATTAAAGTATAGGGCTTATTGAATTTTTACAAATGTATACTTGCGTGTAACCACTGCTTAGATCAAAACATCAGATTTCTCCAGCACCCTAGAAGGTTCTCCTTCACTTTATCCTAAACTGCCCTCCACCGAAGTAACCATTATTCTGACTTCCATTGTCACAGATTAGTTTTACCCGTTCTTGAAGTACAACTAAGTGGAATGATTCAGTGTGTAATCTTTTGTACCTGACTTCTTTCTCTCAGTACAATGTCTGTGAGTGTCAGCCATGTTGAGTGTGTCAGTAGCTTGCTCACTCTTACTGGGATGCAGTATGGTTTCAGTTGTGTAATGCTGCATAAGAAACCACCCTAAAACTTAGAGGTTTAATAAAATAAACATTTGATTGCATAATTTTTCTGTTGAAATTTGGACTTGGCTCAGCGGGGCAGTTCTGTTGACTACTCTAGGTACCTCATAATTGTAATTCTACAATATTTATCCTTTTGTAACTGGCTTATTTCACTTAGCATAATGTCATTAGGTTTACTCATGTTGTGTCAGAATTTGCTTTATTTTTAAGGATGAATAATATTTCATTGTATGTATATACTACATTTTGTTTATCCATCACCCATCAGTGGATACGGGTTGCTTCCTCCTCTGGCAATTATGAATAATGTTGCTATGTACGCTGGAGTACAGATGCCTCTGTTCGCGTCCCTGCTTTCAGTTCTTTTGGGTATATATCTAGAAGTGGAATTGCTGAGTCATGTAATTCTATTTTTAGTTTACTGAGGAGCTACTATAATGTTTTGCACAGCAGTGGCACCATTTTACATTCCCACCAACAGTGCACGGGGTGCCAATTTTTCCACATTCTTGCTAACACTTGTTATTTTCTGTGCATAGACGTCTTTTTTTTAAAGTTTTTAAAATTTTACTTTAAGTTGCGGGATACATGTGCAGAACGTGCAGGTTTGTTACATAGGTATACATGTGCCATGGTGGCTTGCTGCACCTATCAGCCTGTCTTCTAAGTTTTAAGCCCCACAACATTAAGTATTTGTCCTGATGCTCTCCCCTCCTTACCCCCCATCCCCCAAGAGGCCCCAGTGTATGTTGTTCCCCTCCCTGTGTCCACGTGTTCTCATTGTTCAACTCCCACTTATGAGTGAGAACATGCAGTGTTTGGTTTTCTGTTCCTGTGTTAGTTTGTGTATATAGCCATCTTAACGGCTGAGAGTAGCCATCCTAATATGTGTAAGGTGGCATTTGGTTTCTTTATAAACAACAGATTTTGATGACTTTGAAATCATTTTATTAGTTTTTTTTCTTCCTCATGCATCTAAATATAGGCAGTAGCACATACTCAGAAGTAGGAAAATGACACTGGAAATTACAGAAACCACTAGAAGAAAAAGTTGCAGCAAAGGAGGAAGGATCTGCTGAAGGGTGCTGCAGGAATCGCACATGCTGGAAAACTTCTGAGCACAATTGGGTTAGGAGAACTGGAGAAGGCTGCCAGAAAAAAGCAAAAACCACCTGTTTAGGAAGGTGTTGAAAGAGGGGTGGAACTTTGCTGAGTGGGTTGAGGGAGCACCACATGAGGGCAGGAAAGTTGGGCACAAGGCATTGCATGTGGGGCTGGGGGAGGAGGGAATTTCCTTTGGTTTGATCTTTATTTGTGAAGCAAGACAAATGTTAGTGAAAAATAGCTTGGCCATTTGCTTGTTGTTCATGCAGTTCTTAACTCAGGTAAATTGCAGTGAAAGGGGAATAGGAGCTCTGTGATCTGGCTCTGATGGAAGAGAACAAGGATTGGGAGTCTGTGTCAGAACCATGCAGACGTCGTTGATTTCTTCCTATGTTATCATGCAGTATTTAACTCTGAAGCCTACAAATGTTAACGTATAAGAAAGACTCCTTCAGACTTTATGGGAGAAATGTCGTGCCTCAGGGATGTGCTTCCAAGTGAAGACAGACTTAGTGACAGCCTCTGGGTAATCTTTCAAAAGAGAATTTTTTAATTTCAGTTTTTCATTTCAGTTTTTCATGTTACCTGTAAAAAAATTTAGAAAATAACAGATGTAGGAATAAAGAAATAGGATTCCTATGATTTTATCTTCTTGTTAACATTTTGGCATACATTGTCTATCTCCTTTTTCTTCAAACATAAAGCATATATATGTTTATATATTTTATTAAAATGAAATTACAGTGTTTCTAGAGAGGGGAAGTTTATTACCTCCACAATATATATTTTTTTCTTATATATATATATATTTTATTGTACTTTAGGTTCTGGGGTACATGTGCAGATCATGCAGGATTGTTGCATAGATACATACATGGCAATGTGGTTTGCTGCCTCCATCCTCCAATCACCTATATCTGGCATTTCTCCCCATGTTGTCCCTCCTCAACCTCCCTACCCCCAGCTGTCCCTTGCCTAGTCACCCCCTGCAACAGACCCCAGTGAGTCATGCTCCCCTGCCTGCGTCCATGTGTTCTCATTGTTCAACACCCACCTATGAGTGAGAACATGCAGTGTTTGATTTTCTGTTCTTGTGTCAGTTTGCTGAGAATGATGGTTTCCAGATTCATCCATGTCCCTACAAAGGAAACGGATGCATCCTTTTTTATGGCTGCATAGTATTCCATGGTGTATATATGCCACATGTGCCTTGTCCAGTCTATCATCGATGGACATTTGGGTTGGTTCCAGGTCTTTTCTATTGTAAACAGTGCCACAGTGAACACATGTGTGCATGTGTCTTTATAATAGAATGATTTATAATCCTTCGGTTATATACCCAGTAATGGGATTGCTGGGTCAAATGGAATTTCTATTTCTAGGTCCTTGAGGAATCGCCACAGTGTCTTCCACAATGGTTAAACTAGTTTACATTCCCACCAACAGTGTAAAAGTGTTGCTATTTCTTCACATCCTCTCCAGCATCTGTTGTCTCCAGATTTTTTAATGATCGCCATTCTAACTGGTGTGAGATGGTATCTCAATGTAGTTTTGGTTTGCATTTCTCTTATGAGCAGGGATCATGAACATTTTTTCATATGTTTGTTGGCCTCATATATGTCTTCTTTTGAAAAGTGTCTGTTCATGTCCTTCGCCCACTTGTGGGTGGGTTTGTTTGTTTTTTTCTTGTAAATCTGTTTTAGTTCTTTGTAGATTCTGGATATTAGCCCTTTGTCAGATGCGTAGATTGCAAAAATTTTTTCCCATTCTGTTGGTTGCTGGTTCACTCTAATGATTGTTTCTTTTGCTGTACAGAAGCTCTGGAGTTTAATAAGATCCCATTTGTCTATTTTGGCTTTTGCTGCCAATGCTTTTGATGTTTTAGTCATGAAGTCCTTGCCTGTGCCTATGTCCTGAATGGTTTTGTCTAGGTTTTCTTGTAAAGTCTTTAATCCATCTGGAGTTAATGTAAGGTGTTAGGAAGGGGTCCAGTTTCTGTTTTCTGCACATGGCTAGCTTGGTATCCCAACACCATTTATTAAACAAGCAATCCTTTCCCCAGTGCTTGTTTTTGTCAGATTTGTCAAAGATCAGATGGTTGTAGATGTGTGGCATTGCCTCTGTGGCCTCTGTTCTGTTCCATTGGTCTATATCTCTGTTTTGGTACCATTACCGTGCTGTTTTGATTACTATAGCCTTGTAGTATAGTTTGAAGTAGGATGATGCCTCCAACTTTGTTCTTTTTGCTTAGGATTGTTTTGGCTATGTGGACTCTCTTTTTGTTTCATATGAAGTTTAAGGTGCTTGTTTCCAATTCTGTGAAGAGGGTCATAGGTAGCTTGATGAGGATAGTGTTGAATCTTTAAATTACTTTGGGTAGTATGGCCATTTTGACAAATTGATTCTTCCTAACCATGAGTATGGAATGTTTTTCCATCTGTTTGTGTCCACTCTTTTTTTTTCTTTTTTTTTTTCCCCATTTATTTATTTTATTGCATTTTAGGTTTTGGGGTACATGTGAAGAACATGCAAAATTGTTGCATAGGAACACACATGGCAGTGTGATTTGCTGCCTTCCTCCCCATCACCTACATCTGGCATTTCTCCCCTTGCTATCTCTCCCCAGCTCCCCACCCCCCACCGTCCCACCCCTATTTCCCCCCAACTGACCCCAGTGTGTAGTGCTCCCCTCCCTGTGTCCATGTGTTCTCATTGTTCAACACCCGCCTATGAGTGAGAACATGCGGTGTTTGATCTTCTGCTCTTCTGTCAGTTTGCTGAGAATGATGGTTTCCAGGTTCATCCATGTCCCTACAAAGGACCCAAACTCATCGTTTTTGATGGCTGCATAATATTCCATGGTGTATATGTGCCACATTTTCCCTATCCAGTCTATCGTCGATGGGCATTTGGGTTGGTTCCAGGTCTTTGCTATTGTAAACAGTGCTGCAATGAACATTCGTGTGCACGTGTCCTTATAGTAGAACGATTTGTAATCCTTTGGATATATACCCAGTAATGGGATTGCTGGGTCAAATGGAATTTCTATGTCCTTGAGGAATCGCCACACTGTCTTCCACAATGGTTGAACTAATTTACACTCCCACCAACAGTGTAAAAGTGTTCCTATTTCTCCACATCCTCTCCAGCATCTGTTGTCTCCAGATTTTTTAATGATCGCCAGTCTAACTGGCGTGAGATGGTATCTCAATGTAGTTTTGATTTGCATTTCTCTGATGACCAGTGATGATGAGCATTTTTTCATATGTTTGTTGGCCTCACGTATGTCTTCTTTTGTAAAGTGTCTGTTCATATCCTTTGCCCACTTTTGAATGGGCTTGTTAGATTTTTTCTTGTAAATCTGTTTTAGTTCTTTGTAAATTTTGGATATCAGCCCTTTGTCAGATGGGTAAACTGCAAAAATTTTTTCCCAATCTGTTGGTTGCCGATTCACTCTAATGATTGTTTCTTTTGCTGTGCAGAAGCTGTGGAGTTTGATTAGGTCCCATTTGTCTATTTTGGCTTTTGTTGTCAATGCTTTTGGTGTTTTGGTCATGAAGTCCTTGCCTACACCTATGTCCTGAATGGTTTTGCCTAGATTTTCTTCTAGGGTTTTTATGGTGTTAGGTTTTATGTTTAAGTCTTTAATCCATCTGGAGTTAATTTTAGTGTAAGGTGTCAGGAAGGGGTCCAGTTTCTGCTTTCTGCACATGGCTAGCCAGCTTTCCCAACACCATTTATTGAACAGGGAATCCTTTCCCCATTGCTTGTTTTTGTCTGGTTTGTCAAAGATCAGATGATTGTAGAAAGGTTGTGTTGCCTCCGAGACCTCTGTTCTGTTCCATTGGTCTATATCTCTGTTTTGGTACCAGTACCATGCTGTTTTGATTACTGTAGCCTTGTAGTATAGTTTGAAGTCTGGTAGTGTGATGCCCCCCGCTTTGTTCTTTTTGCTTAGAATTGACTTGGCTATGCGGGCTAACTTTTGGTTCCATATGAAGTTTAAGGTGGTTTTTTTCCAGTTCTGCAAAGAAGGTCATTGGTAGCTTGATGGGGATAGCATTGAATCTGTAAATTACTTTGGGCAGTATGGCCATTTTCACGATATTGATTCTTCCTAACCATGAACATGGAATGTTTCTCCATCTGTTTGTGTCCTCTCTTATTTCGTTGAGCAGTGGCTTGTAGTTCTCCTTGAAGAGGTCCTTTACATTCCTTGTTAGTTGTATTCCTAGGTATTTTATTCTCTTTGTGGCAATTGTGAATGGAAGTTTGTTCTTGATTTGGCTCTCTTTAAGTCTGTTATTGGTGTATAGGAATGCATGTGATTTTTGCACATTGATTTTGTATCCTGAGACTTTGCTGAACTTGCTTATCAGTTTCAGGAGGTTTGGGGCTGAGACGATGGGGTCTTCTAGATATACAATCATGTCGTCTGCAAATAGAGACAATTTGACTTCCTCCTTTCCTATTTGAATGCCCTTTATTTCTTTTTCTTGCCTGATTGCTCTGGCTAGAACTTCTAATACTATATTGAATAGCAGTGGTGAGAGCGGGCATCCTTGTCTGGTGCCACATTTCAAGGGGAATGCTTCCAGTTTTTGCCCATTCAGTATGATATTGGCTGTTGGTTTGTCATAAATAGCTTTTATTATTTTGAGATACGTTCC
>NW_022438640.1:0-11947 GCF_009761245.1 Sapajus apella
GGCTGGAGTGCAATGGCGCGATCTCGGCTCACCGCAACCTCTGCCCCCCGGGTTCAGGCAATTCTCCTGCCTCAGCCTCCTGAGTAGCTGGGATTACAGGCACGCACCACCATGCCCAGCTAATTTTTTGTATTTTTAGTAGAGACGGGGTTTCACCATGTTGACCAGGATGGTCTCGATCTCTTGACCTCGTGATCCACCCGCCTCGGCCTCCCAAAGTGCTGGGATTACAGGCTTGAGCCACCGCGCCCGGCTGACATTGCAAGGTTTATGGAAAATTATGAGCACCATCATTTAAAAAGTTATTATCTTTTCTCAGAAGACAAGTTTAAGGTTAATGATCTCTCTATCAAATCTTGGCTGGTGTGAGGAGAAATGGGAGAAAGGAGATTATTTACTAGAGTGTACATACACCACATACTTTTGTTCTATTATGGGGAAGAGAGGAAGGCAAGAGACAAGAGGGAGGTATTCTTATTGGGCAGTCAAGGAGAAGAGGTTTTTAATTCTACCCGTGTTCAGACAGAATAATTCAGCACCTTTCTGCAGAGCTTCCATTAAAGAGAAGGTAGAGCTGATTCGACTGAAGAAGCTCTTACATGAAAGAAATGCCTCATTGGTTACAACAAAAGCACAATTAACAGAAGTTCAAGAGGTGAGTTGCCATTGGCTATGCTTTCTTGGTTGGGGGGAAACCCCAGTTAATTAAGAGACTTATTTTTTTTCATGAGAAATCAGAATTCAGAAGGATTAAATTACTTGTCTAAGGTCACACAATTTTTTTTGTTTTGTTTTTGTTTTGAGACAGACTCTGGCTCTGTTGCTAGGCACCAGGCTGGAGTGCAGTGGTGCAATCTGGGCTCACTGCAACCTCCGCCTCCCAGGTTCAAGCAATTCTCCTGCCTCAGCCTCCCAAGTAGCTGGGACTACAGACGCACACCAGGATGCCCAGCTAATTTTTGTATTTTTTTTTTTTTCCAGTAGACACCATGTTGACCAGGATGGTCTCCATCTGTTGACCTCGTGATCCTCCACCCACCTAGGCCTTCCAAAGTGCTGGGATTACAGGCGTGAGCCACCTCACCCGGCCACAATTTTTTTTTAAAGTAGAGTTGGGGTCGGGCGCTGTGGCTCATGCCTGTAATCCTAGCACTTTGGGAGGCTGAGGTGGGTGGATCACCTGAGGTCAGGAGTTCCAAGACCAGCCTGGCCATCATGGTGAAACCCCACCTTGAAAATAAATAAATAAATAAAATAAAATAAAGAGTTGGTGTTTCACCTTTTTGGTCAAGATGGTCTTGATCTCTTGACCTTGATCTCTTGATCTTGGCCTCCCAAAGTGCTGGGATTACAGGCGTGAGCCACACTGCCCGGCCACACAATTTATAAGTGATATTCAAATCCAAGCCTTACAAACTGTCTATTCGTTTCCCAGTATTTTCCATTTTTCTATTAAGAAGGCTCAAGCTCTGTCTGTTAAGGTGAAATAAAGTAGAGTTAACTTGTGTCAAGGTTAAGGTCCCCCACCAAGACCACAACCAGAATGTGATTAAATTAGAAAGCCAAGAGCAGTCACAGGGGAAGGGAAGGAAACTAGCCTTTTACTTAGCACTTTGTATGAACTGGACTCTGTCCCAGATACTTAGTCATGATCTTTTCTAAGCCTGACAACTGCCCTAAAGGTAAGTACATTTAGCAGATGAGGAAATTGCATCTCTGAGAAGTTAGGTAACTTGTTCAAGTCACAAACGATAATAAGGAGCAGAGCAGAATTTGAATCTAGAATGGCACCAAGGCTCTTTTCTCATCACACATTAGAAACTGATATCTGAATGGTAGAAATAGCGTATCAATAGTCTAAGGTCAGCACCTTGTGTTTGTCGTGTGTGTGTGTGTGTGTGTGCACGTGCATGCGCACACACCATCCTTTTATTGAAAAATGTTTATCGATTACCAGGAATTGCAAAGCACTGGGATACAAAGATTACGAAGATAAGTAAGATAACATCTACCTTCAAGGAGTTTATAGCAGTGAGAACAAGTAAATTCTTTTTTTTTTTTTTTTTTTTTTTTGGGAGTGGGTGTTTCGCTCTTGTTACCCAGGCTGGAGTGCAATGGCGCAATCTTGGCTCACCGCAACCTCCGCCTCCCGGGTTCAGGCGATTCTCCTGCCTCAGCCTCCTGAGTAGCTGGGATTACAGGCACGTGCCACCATGCCCAGCTAATTTTTTGTATTTTTTATTTAGTAGAGACGGGGTTTCACCATGTTGACCAGGATGGTCTTGATCTCTTGACCTTGTGATCCACCCGCCTCGGCCTCCCAAAGTGCTGGGATTACAAGCTTGAGCCGCCGCGCCCGGCCGGAACAAGTAAATTCTACCATCCTACTCCAAGAATGGTATGGAGTAAAAAAAAAAAAAAATTCTATCTGTATGCAGGGTATGGGCAGGACAGGGTAGTCAGACCCACCACTGGGTGAGGTGTTGATATGGCTTTGAGTAGAGGAACAGCAGGGCTCTTGTCTCACAAGAATTAGATAAAATGACATGGGCACACATGGAGTAGTGGTTTTAAGGACCGGAGAGTTCAATATGCAAGAAAGAAGGGAGAAGAAAGATGGAAGCAGCTCCCTTGTACAGAGGCAGGGAGAAAGGCTCCAAAGCTGAGAGAGGAGACCCCATGTGCTGGGAAAAGTGGCTGCTTATGAGTAGGCTGGAGGAGGTGGTAGTTTATTTGCATAGGTTTCAGGGGATTGGTTTCAGCAGGTATGTTACTCACATAGCCTGCAGAAAAACTGGTCCACCCACCCTAGCCTTTTAATATGCAAATGAAGGGTGCCATGATGTTCTACATAGGGACATGTGGGGGTGACCACGTTGCCAGATACACATGGGGGCAAGGGCAGGAAGAAGAGGGTGGGAATTGCCATGTTTGGGTGGACCCAGTTCCTAATGGCCTATATTTGCATATCAAAGGTTGCCAGGGATTTCCTGCTAGACAAGAAACATTTCTGGAGCTGCTTTAAAGGACATGAAAGATTTCCAAGGGCCCCTCTTCCTCTCTCTCTGCCTAAAATTATTTTTCAATAACTCCTATAACAGTGCCAGATCAGGAAAGGATTAATGGCTGGGTGTGGTGGCTTGTGCCTATAATCCTATCACTTTGGGAGGCCAAGGAGGAAGGATCACTGAGCTCAGGAATTCCAGACCAGCCCAGACAACACAGTGAAACCCCGTCTCTACCAAAAACATAAAAATTAGCCGGGCATTGTGATGTGTGCCTGCAGTCCTAGCTACTCTGGACGCTGAGGCAGGGGGATTGCTTGAATGCTTGAGCCCAGGAGGCAGAAGTTGCAATGAGCCAAGATCCTGATTCTGCACTCCAGCTTGGGTGACAGAGTGAGACTGTCTCAAAAAAAAGATTCATAAAGGAATAGACTTGTGAGTTTAATGCTGGAATACTAAAAGATTTGCATGTGTTAATAAGTGTGCAAGAGAGGAAGGGCTTTCCATGAGAGCAGAGGTGGGAAACATCAGGAACCTGGTCATGGAGGATACACTAAACATTTTTCTTGTCATTAAAGACAGAACAGGCCAGGTACAATGGCTCACACCTGTAATCCCAGCACTTTGGGAGGCCAAGGTGGGCAGATCATGAGGTCAAGAAATCAAGACCACCCTGGCTAACACAGTGAAACCCTGTCTCCACTGAAAATACAAAAAATCATCCAGGCATGGTGGCACGCACCTGTTGTCCCAGCTACTCGGGAGGCTGAGGCAGGAGGATCCCTTGAACCCAGGAGGTAGAGGTTGCAGTGAGCTGAGATTGCACCACTGCATTCCAGCCTAGGTGAGTGAGGGAGGCTGTGTCTCAAAAAGAACATACTAGGAATTTAGACTTTATCTGCAGACAGCAGAGAGCTGTATGAAACAGTTTAAGTATGACATCTATTTTTTTCTCACAAAGGTTACTTGTCTCTTTGAAAAAAAAAAAAAAAAAAAAAAAAAGGCCCAGTGTGGCGGCTCAGGCCTGTAATCCCAGCCCTTGTGAGGGTGGATCACCTGAGGTCGGGAGCTTGAGACCAGCCTGATCAACATGGTGAAACCACGTTGTCTTTTTATATTGGTAATATAAAGGAAAAAGAAATGAAGATTGGAAGCAGTGGAATATTAGGAAGGCTGGCACAGAGGGGTGATGGGGCAATGTTTCTCAGGGCTTCTTCGAGAGGGATTGGGGGTGGCTCGAAAACCTAAAAATGGGAAAGAATTTAGACTGCTGGAAGATCTTGAGGCAAAAGTTGATACTGTGGGGTGGTTAGAAGGAGCATTTGTCATGTTGACTGATTGGTTATTGCTTGTATACAATTTTGTGGGAATTGAGAGATTAATCAGAAAATAAGAAAAAATACAGGTATCAAAGGACTAAGGATTAGAAGAAACTATGACTCCAGTTAGAGTGTTCAGCTAGGTCCAGAATAACCATTTGCCTGATAAGCAGCTTTTGGGTTCTGTCTTTTAATTTATTGATGGCATCATATACGAGACCGGACTGATTTACATAAAGACAATTCTTCAGTTAGGTTTAGGCAAAGACCTTTTTCAGCAGTCAGTAAATCAAGACCTCTGCGGTTCTGAAGGACAATTGTGGTTAGGGAATTTACTTGAGCTTGAAGAAGGAAAAGTGATTGAGTTAATTCTGCAATGCTAGCAGAGAAATCATTAGAGAGGCTACAGAAGGTGACAGTTGAAGTGACAAGGCCTGCTATGCTTGTGCTGAGTGCAGTAGTCATTCCTAACCCTACAAGTAAAGGGGATCAATGGAATGACCCACTTGTGTCGTGTTGGGACCACAAAGGGAACAGGGAGGCTTTCATCCCCTTTGGCAAACTGAATTTTGGGAATGAGGAAAGCTAGGGTACAGGTTACCTGTCCAGTTGGTAGGAAGGCAGATGTAAGAAGAGACACAGGAAAAAAAAGTTCTTGGCTGGTGGAGCGCGGTGGCTCATGCCTGTAATCCCAGCACTTTGGGAGGCCGAGATGGGCAGATCATGAGGTCAAGAGATGGAGACCATCCTGGCCAACATGATGAAACCCTATGTCTACTAAAAAAAAAAAAAATACAAAAATTACCTGGGCATGGTTGTGTGCACCTGTAGTCCCAGCTACTCAGGAGGCTGAGGCAGGAGAATTGCTTGAATCCAGGAGATGGAGGTTGCAGTGAGCCGAGATTGCGCCGCTGCACTCCAGCCTGGTGCCTGGCAACTGAGCAAGACTGTCTCAAAAAAAAAAAAAAAAAAGAAGTCTTGGAAGTGTAAATTGAAAAGGTGAGAAAGTGTTCTGGCGGAGGCTGGGGCTTTGTACCCAGATACCAAGGCAACCAGCAAGGGCTGCAGCTGTTGAAGGCTGAAGCGGTGTTTAGTAGGGTAACCGTGGAGGTAGAGCTCTTGTTTTCATGGTGTATGAGAAAGCGTGTGGTATCTATAAGTAACCATTTACTTTCACTAACAAGATTGGGTATGAGCAGACAGGAAGAAGGGTCTGGAGGAGAGTCTGAGGAGCAAGGGGAGGGCAGCCAAGGATGGAGTGAGAGACAGGGTGAATGCCTACCTAGCCAAAAACTGCGATTTATACTTTTTAAGGCTTCTGGTAATAAGGGAGGGCTTTTCTGTAATGTGCAGTTTGTATGCTCCTATTTTTTGGTTAACTTGGGTAGTAGGGCTCTTGAGGTGAAGTGTAAAGGAACACAAAGAGTGTGGGAGATAGTCATGGGGTTCAGGGTTTGCGTTATTAAGTGAAAGGCTGGGTTGAAGTCAGGTCCAAGAGCAATGGTTATTTTGAGACTTTCAATTAAGAGCATAGATGGGTGTGGTGGCTCACGCCTGTAATTCTGGCACTTTGAGAGGCTGAGGTGTGGGCGGATCACAAGGTCAAGAGTTCAAGACCAACCTGACCAATGTGACACCCTGTCTGTACTGATAATACGAAAATCAGCTGGGCATGGTGGTATGCACCTATAATCCCAGCTACTCAGGAGACTAAGGCAAGAGAATTGCTTGAACCCTGGAGGTGGAGGCTGCAGTGAGCTGAGATCATGCCACTGCACTCTAGACTGGGCGACTGAGTAAGACTCTATCTTTAAAAAAAAAAAAAAAATGCATAAAACTGGAGAAGGTGAGGGGCTGAAAGTAAGTATGTGAGGTGTGAAGAGGAAACTAAACTTTGGAGGCTGTGAGAGCTGTAGAGGGTAATAGAGGGTAAATGGGGCATAGCCTGTAATTTTAAAGGATTTTAAGAGTATCAGGGTGGCAGCTGCTGCTGTGCATAGGCATGAGGGCCAGCCCAGACCCTGAGGTTGTTTGGATAAAAAGGCTACAGGCCATGGGCCTGGCTCCTGTGTAAGAATTCTGATGGCACAACCTTTTATTTCTGCTGTGTAGAGAGAGAACTCTTGGGAGGAGTTGGGGAGCACTAACGTAGGAGCAGTCTTGAAGGCCTTTTTTAGACAATGCAAGGAAGAATGGGGGAAGGATTTTTGGCCTATGGGATGTAAATTTTCTTTTGTAAGTTTATAAAGTAGTTTAGTTAGGAGGGTAAAACCTGGTATCCAGAAGCCAAAGTATTCTATAACGCCTAGGAGGGAGAGAAGCTGTTCAGTGGATGGGGTTGGGGTTTGGGAAATTAACTGGATACGGTTGGCAGGGAGAGTGCGTGTGTGCTGGTGAAGGATTATACCGAGATAGGTAATGGATGGGGAAGAAATTTGGGATTTAGAAAAAAGCATTTTTGCTGAGCATGATGGCTCATGCCCGTAATCCCAGCACTTTGAGAGGCTGAGGTAGGTGGATCATGAGGTCAGGAGAGCAAGACCATCCTGGCTAACATGGTGAAACTCCGTCTCTACTAAAAATACAAAAAAAAAAAGCCAGATGTGGTAGCACATGCCTGTAGTCCCAGCTATTTGGGAGGCTGAGGTGGGAGAATTGCTTGAACCCAGGAGGCCAAGGTTTCAGTGAGCTGAGATTGTGCCACTGCACTCCAGCCTGGCAATAGAGCGAGACTTCATCTCAAATTTTAAAAAAGCATTTTTGAGGTCAAGAACAAAATAGTGAGTTGTGGAGGTGGAGGTTTCAGTGAGCTGAGATTGAGCCACTGCACTCCAGCCTGGCAACACAGGCTCTGTCTCAAAAAAAGGAATTTTTGAGGTCGAGAACAAAATAGTGAGTTATGAAAGGCGGTATGGAAGATAGGCGGGTTTAGAGGTTTGGTACAGCCGGGTGGATGGAAAGTATAATCTGATGAGGCGGAGGTCTTGGACTAGTCTGTAGAATTAGTCTGGTCTTTGGGACAGGTAGGATAGAGAACTGTGAGGAGAGCTTGTAGGAATTAAAAGGCCATGTTGCAAGGGATGGGGTTATGGTGCTGGGCTGGGTAAGGGTGGTTAGGGTTCAAGGGGATGATGGTGAGTGACTTGTAGCAACAGATGGGGGAGGTGGTGTCCCACACCCTAGGGTTACGGTAGGGAGACATAAGGGATGCTATTGAGGAAGGTATGGGTTCAGGGAGGAGGATGGCAATGAGGTGTGGCTGTAGTCCAGGAATAGTTAAGGAGGCAGACCATTTTGCTAGGATATTTTGGCCTATCAGGGGAACTAGACAAGTGGGGATGATTAGGAAAGTATGTGGAAAGGAGTGCTGGCCTAATTGACACCAGACTTAGGGAGTTTTGAGAAGCCTGGAGGCCTTGCCATCAATTCCCACAACCGTTATGGAGGCCAAGGAGACAGGTCCTTGAAGGCAGCATAGGGTGGGTGGCCTCTGTGTTAAGAAGGGGATGGACTTTTACCCTCCACCATAAGAGTTACCTGAAATTCAGCATCCGTGATGGTCCGCGGGGCTTCCAAGACATCTGGACAACATCAGTCTTCAGCTGCCAAGCCGATTCAGTCTGGGAGCTTTGGGTTGGAGCTCCAGGAGCTCTGGGAGCTTCAATGTGAGTCAGACGGTCCAACTTTCCATGGAGGTCCCTCACAGGCAGGGCAGGGCTTAGGAGGAATCCTGGGTTGAGGGCATTCCTTGGCCCACTGGCCGGGTTTTCAACACTCGAAGCAAGGTCCGAGAGGGGTGGCTGGATGCTGCAGTCTTTTATGAGCCAGTGGTGTTGCTAGAGTTTGTCTTACGGCAGAGGCAAGCATCTGTAGTTCTGGGATGTGCTGCTGCCGGGAAGCCCCTTCCCTATTATTGAACACCTTGAAGGTGAGGTTGATTAACTCCCATTTGGGGGTTTGAGGGCCAGATTTTAATTTCTGTAGCTTTTCAGTATCTGGCTGGCTGGGCACAGTGGCTCATGCTTATAATCCCTGCACTTTGGGAGGCTGAGGTGGGCGGATCACCTGAGGTGTGGAGTTCAAGACCAGCCTGACCAACATGGAGAAACCTGCCTCTACCAAAAATACAAAATTAGCCAGGCATGGTGGTGCGTGCCTGTAATTCCAGCTACTCAGGAGGCTGAGGCAGGAGAAGTGCTTGAACCCGGGAGGTGGAGGTTGCAGTGAGCAGAGATCACAACACTGCACTCCAGCCTGAGCAACAAGAGTGAAACTCTTTTTTTTTTTTTTTTTTTCCACCCCCCTCAAAAAAAAAAATGTCGGGGGCTGATTATGTGATAAAATGCATATTAAGCATTCTTCATGGGTGAGAGAAGAAGTTAGGATGACATTTAAATCACTCCAGGTGAGATTATAGGACTGGGTTAGGTATTGGAGGATTTGATGAAAAGCAGCCTAACCTTTGGCCAATCTGGAAAAGGTTTGATAAAGAGAAAGGAACGTTTACCCTAACTATGCCTTTGGCTCCAAACACCTCTTGAAGGGGGAATTGTTGGGCAGGGGTGGAGGAGTTAGCTGCAGGACTAAACTGAAGCTGGACAGGGTGTGAGGTAGGAGGTGACAGAAGGGGCATAAGGAGGTGTGGGGTATGGGAAGAGGAAAAGGAAGAAGCCTGGGGGCAGGGGTTGGGCCTGGAATTGGGGTCTGGTTTGGACAGGTGGGGAGGAGAAAGGTCAGAAAGGTCCATGGACAAGAAGGATTCTGGGTTACCTGCAGAGGCAGGAGGGGGCGGATGGAAGAGGAGAGGAGCAGAGATTAGGGAGGGATTAGAGTATTAAAAAATGCCTGGATGTCTGGTACCTTAGACCATTTGCCCATTTGTTAACAAAAATTGTTTAGGTCTCACAGAATAGAAAAATTGAAAGTGCCATTCTTCTGGCCATTTGGATAGAGGTCAGGCTGTGTTACAGAGACATTTAGGTTTCAGATTGGGCAACAGTTGAAGAGGTTGTAGATTTTTTTTTTAGGACAAAGGCTAGAGGTGAGGATTGAGGAATGGAGAGCTGAGTGTTTCCCATAGCGAAGGAGGTAAGTCTTAAGGAAAGGAGTAGAGACTAGGAGGAGCAAGCAGCTACCAGCGTTTTCAGTAGGCATCCCTGACTGATTCCTGGGCTGTAACATGGGTGAGTGATCAAGGCAGGTATCCCCACAATTGACCAGACACCAAGGGAAGAGTCTTGTCTTCCCGAGTCCATGACTAACGTCAGAGTTCTTGAGCTAGAGGAAGAGACTTGTCTCCTCCGGCTCCACATGGATAAAGACTTTCTCTCCTCTACTAGAAGGAGAAAGATTTAAAGGAAAAGAGAGAAAGAGGGAGAGACTTGTCTCCTTGGGATTTGAAGAAAAAGAGAGAGCAGGGGGAGTAACTTGTCTCCTATTCTCTAAAGGAAAAGAGAAAGGCGGGGAGACTGCTTACCCGATCTAAAGGTGGCGAGAGAGCTGTTTGGCATGCTAAGCGTGAGCTGCTGGTCTGGTCTGGTCTGGTGTGATGTGTTGAGGTCTCAGGTGGGTCTCTTCACAGAGGGAGAGGGGGACAGGAAGCTGGTCTCCCCGAAGGAGTACCCCCGGTCCTGGGTTTCAGCACCAAATGTTAAAACATTCATTCTAAATGAAGTGACCCCTCAAACAGGCTTTGTGTGAGCAGCATAGCTGTTTATTCTTCTGGTGCAGACGGGCTGTAGGTTTGCAAGCTGGTAGGGGAGTCCTAGGGTGTGGAGTCATGAGGCTGGCCAAGGTCGGTTACAAAGTCCAAAAGCTTTGTCAATTGAGGCCAGAACAAAAAACAATAGAAGAATGTCTCAGGTTTGTTAGACACCACAGGGGTTGATACTTTCTTCCAGGATACTCATCTGGATGTAAGTACAGGTCACAGAAATTACCACACCATTCGTGGTATGGTCAGACCTTACACCTGTCTCTACTAAAAATACAAAAATTAGCCGGGCATGGTGGCAGGTGCCTATAATCCCAGCTACTTGGGAGGCTGAGGCAGAGAATCGCTTGAACCCAGGAGATGGAGGTTGCCGTGAGCCAAGATCATGCCACTGTACTCCATCCTGGGAGATGAGAGTGAGACTGAGTTTTGTTTTTTTTTTTTTTTTTGGGTTTGGTTTGGTTTGTTGTGTGTGTGGTGTTTTGGTTTTTTTTGTTTGTTTTGTTTTGTTTTGACAGGGTTTCACCATGTTGGCCAGAACTGGTCTCAAACTCCTGACCTCAGGTGATCCGTCTGCCTCAGCCTCCCGAAGTGCTAGGATTAAAGGTGTGAGCCACCGGAGACTGAGTCTTAAAAAAATAAATAAATAAAAAAAGGCACTGGCAGTGGTGCCTCAGAAGTGGTAGAACTATTTCACACTAACCAGTTTAGGACTATACAAGATGAGTCCCATCCAGCATCAGGATATAGCTTGTAGGATTTTAGAAACCATTTCTATTTCTAACTTCAGGAATTGTTTTTCCCAGTCCACCTTAAAAATATTACTGCTTTAATCACAGATCAGGTAAAAAGGACGACATGCACAACCTCCAACTAAAATCCTGTTGTAGCCTAGACAGCGCAGTGGTATGACGTCAGAAGACTAAAATTGCAGCTCTTTTTGGATCCCCCAAAGTGTATCTGCACTCTTCTTCCAATGAGCCTCTTCCTCAGGAGTTAGTCACCTTCACAAGGTCTGAGATTCCATTCTGTTCCAAAATGCAAGGAGCACTAAGGAAGACATACTGCAGTTGCCCTTTAAGCCAGATGGATGTTCACAGTGTGTTTTATAACTTCCTGGCTCCTTCACTGAACATGCCTACTCCAACGTTTTTTCCCAATCAGTCACATCCTGGGATCCAGTGTATAAATCCAATATTGCATGTGTTATGCATAATTGTTTCAAAGGATTTTATTTTGTGAACTATATAATCAGTAGTGTATGTTACCATATAATGTAGCAAGGCCTACATATAAACAATGCAACTAACTATCCAAGTGTTATACCAACTAAAACCCCCAATAAACCTTGAACAATGAAAAAGGTTGGGAGCCCAAGGCAGGTGGATCCCTTGAGGGGTGTTTGAGACCAACCTACCAACATGGTGAAACTATGTCTCTACTAAAATACAAAAATTAGCTGGATGTGGTGATGGGCACCTGTAATCTCAGCTACTTGGGAGTCTGAGGCAGGAGAATTGCTTGAACCTAGGAGGCAGAGGTTGCAGTGAGATGAGATTGTGCCACTGCACTCCAGCCTGGGTAACAAGGGGAGACTGTCTCAAAAAACAAAAACTTGCCTCTTATATTTACTATAGGGATTAAATGAGATAATATATGTGAAATGATTATAATCATGTAGCAGGCAATGAAACACATAGCAACATGTAACACATAGGAACTACTCAACTAATGATAGCTGTTGTTATGATCATTTTATTTTAGTAAAACTGAAGAGACCTTTCCGAAGCACGCTAAGTAATAGTGCCTAGCTTAAGATTAAACATTTTTCTTGGGTAATCCACCAAATACAATGCAAATGTGAATAAATGACCATTCTTTTTTTTTTTCTTTTTTTTTTTTTTTTTTTT
>NW_022438640.1:12047-13197 GCF_009761245.1 Sapajus apella
TTTTTTTTTTTTTTTTTTTTTTTTTTTTTTTTTTTTTTCTTTAAGACTACCTGTCAAGATCCTTCGTTATTTTTTAAGACATGGTGTGAATGACTGCAGTCACAGACTACTTGGCAAGCTAGGGCAGGGGAAAAATAGCAACAATTAGTAAACAAGTACACAAATTGACTTGTTTTATAAGATTTTTAATGTCTTTAAAAATGTTAAGGATTTATATCAGTGATAAATATATCATGAAATTGATAAATCAGTAAAATAATGATTTCTTTCTTGCAGGCATATGAAACCTTGCTCCAGAAGGTACTTAATGAGAATTTTTTGAGTCTTTCTTAGTAACCAAAATAATCAAACCCAAAGAAATCTGTGTTCATCTCCCAAGTAACATAGAACACCAGAATTTAGCTAACTAAATCAGTTATGTCACATAGTTTCTATTTAAAATGATACTAATATCAAAAGATACTTATTACACTGTTTTCATAAAAACTGAAATAAGAGATCTGAGTTGAGAAATATTTGGAATGGTATTTTTAAGCCTGTTGTTGGAGCAAATTATAGCATTTGCTCAAAACTTGAGTATTGTAGCTTGTGTGAGGTGATGAGTTGTTGCAGATAGTCTCAAATGGTCTTAAATATTTGGTCCTACTCACTCACCACTGTGAGTGGGCTACATGTGAAGCTGGGTGAATGTCTGTGCTTAAGAATCACCACCAAGGCCGGGCGCGGTGGCTCATGCCTGTAATCCCAACACTTTGGGAGGCCAAGACAGGCACATCACGAGGTCAGGAGATTGAAATCATCCTGGCTAACACTGTGAAATCCCATCTCTACTAAAACAAAAAATTAGCCAGGCATGGTGGTGTGTGCCTGTGGTCCCAGCTACAAGAGAGGCTGAGGCAGAATTGCTTGAACCTGGGAAGCAGAGGTTGCAGTGAGTCGAGGTCTCGCTGTTGCACTCCAGCCTAGGCGACAGAGTGAGACTGTCTCAATAAATAAATTAATTTAAAAAAGAAAATCGGTTCCGCATTGCTGAGAATGTTTAAAAAAATAATAAGGTTCAAATAATGAATTACAGTTGCCCAGAATGGAAAACCTACGAGGGAAATTACACTTCCAGAGAAAGGGTGAAAAACAAGGTCAGGGGCCGGGC
>NW_022438641.1:0-9979 GCF_009761245.1 Sapajus apella
CACTAATTCTGCAAACTAATAGATAATTATATATGAAGGATTATATAAAGGAAGCAGCTGAGCAGTAACACTATAAGATACTCTTCGGCCACTGGTTGGGCCTGGGGTCTGGACAGTTCTCCTTCCTCAGTGCCCATGGGGGGTGTCACCCACGCCGGCACAGAAGGGCTGGGTCCTGCTCACGCTGTGGCCCCGCCTGCTTCCAGGGCTGCTGCCTTCCCCTGTGTCCCTGTGCGACCCCCGGGATCTCCACACTCCTGGTTCCCTGTGGGGAACTGCTTACGCCCCCTCTGTCCCATCGCTCAAGAGGAGCTGAGCTGGGGGCCAGGTGTGCGGTGCCTCCAGGGCGCTGCTGAGAACCTGCACCGGCCTGCCCGCCACTCCCCGGCAGCTGATATCAGGTCTCACCGGGAGCGGGATGCTGGGCGGGCGAGGGTGGTGTGCTGGCGAGCAAGGTCTGGCCTGGAGACTGGGTCCCCACCGCCAGCAAGTGCTGGATGTGAGTCCTGGGTTCTGGGTACCCAGGGGCTGGCAGGCTGTGGGGCCAGAAACCAGAGTCCCCAGGGGCACCAGCGCAGAGCGCCCTCCTGGGGAAGCCACTGAGCCTCTGTCCCTGAGGAGCGCTGGCCCAGGACTGGAATGGCCCCACCTCGGGCCCCACCCCCACCCACCAGGAGTTCCAGCATGGCCCTGGCCGCCCTCCCTTTGCTCCCTGTGGAGGGGACCATGGCCAGGCGTGGACATGGTGCCCCACAGCCCAGCCCTGAGCACCCGGTCCTCCCCTGGCACCCAGCATATGTCACTCAGCTCACTGAACAAGTGTTTATTGAAGGGTCCCCTGCAGCCAGGTCCCGTGCTGGGCACTGCACCCACAGCACAGCCTCCCGTCCTGGTAGTGAGGGGCCCGAAGACCCCACGCCAGCGGGGCCGGCCACGGAGGGCAGGGGCCAGCTGTGTCTCTCTCCCTGCTGCAGTGCCCGGCCACGGCCGCCGACCTGTGTGGTCCAGGGGACTGGACACTGCCACCATCCTGCACCCACTTCTGCTGCCAGGGGAGCAAGGCCCGGTCCAGGCAGAACACGGAGCCCATGCTGCCCAGAGAGCTCCTGGGGAGGGGCCGGCAGGGGTCGGCGGCCCCGGAGGACAGCCAGGCTCACACGCACAGGTCTCCCGGCCGGCCCTTCTCCTCTGCCGACCGCTCACCCCGCTCTTCCTCAGGGAACTGGCAGCTGCTGGCGTCTTCAGGGGACGGCGGCACCTCCGGCAGCTGGGTCCCTGCGGGGTGGGGGCACAGTTAGCGGACAGCCAGGCTCCCCGCTCCCCACCCCCGGGAGGGACGGGACTGACCTCGGGGCCGCGCACGCTGACTCCTCAGCTGCCAGACATGCAGTCCAAGCAGGGCCGAGGTCAGGAGGAAGACGCAGGCGGCCACGGCCAGCAGGACGGTGGTCAGCAACCCAGGTGGCTCTGCGGGCGGGCGCCCTGGGACACACACGGCGTTGTGGGTCTTGTTCCCCCGGAACACGGTGAGAAACCCAAACTGGGTGCAGCTGGAACACGGACACAGCCCCTCCTTCAGCCCCAGCTGACATCCTCGGCGCTGTCCAGGGCTGGAGGGGACCCTCCCCAGAGTGGGCCTAGACCGCCCGGCCGCCCGCAGGGCCCGCCAGGACTCACTCTGTCCAAGGTTTGCAGTGGCCTTCGCGGCCTCCGGAGAAGGTCCCCCAGGCACAGTCCACGCACGTGAAGCCGAATTTGAATTTCCCTGGTTGGGGGGTGGTAGGGTAGGGAGGGAGGGAGGAAGCTGGAGTGTCTGGGATGGATGAGGAGGGGCCATCTGGGGTCTGGGTCCTGAGAGTGACCCCCCACATCATCCATTCAACAGAGGTCCCAGGGCCAGGGCCACGCCTGTCCATCAGGGTCGGGCGTCTGGGGTGGGATGCAGTGAGGGCACCTGGAGGCTCCCTGGGGGCCCTGGGGGAGGAGCGTGGTGTGCGGCGGGCCTGCCGGGGGCGTGGAGGTGGACGGCTGCCCACTGGGGGCTGAGCGTGGGCAGAGGTCATGCAGGAGCCAGCCCAGGCCCCGGGCTGGACCCAGTGGAAGAGAGGGTGGAAAAGGGTGAGGGTCCCAGAGAGATGCTGGGTCCCCAGACCCCAGCCCCAGCCCCGTCCAACCTCACACAACCCCCTCCAGGTCTTGCTCCTCCCAGCACCCCTGTGCCCAGCCTGGCCCCTGCCATCAGGTAAACGAGCCCCTAGGGGGCCTTGAGCTTCTTCCAGAGAGGGGTGCAGCCCTGGGCCCCAGACAGGACTCCTGGGGGCACAGGGCAGGCCTTCCACATTCAGTGAGGGCAGACAGGATCGGCGTCTCCACCCCCACCCCAGGTTCTCACAGCCCTGAGGGACATCAGAGCCCTTGAGCTGGATGGAGACGCTGAGGCCGAGAACGGGGGGACAGACACCCCCAGAGCTGCACGGCCCCCTGAGCATAGCCTGGCCCGCCTGCCCAGCACCCCACACACCAGACGTCCTCTCTGGACATCTGCGCCCACAAGCTCTGCCTCGGCCCTGGGGGAATCCCTGGCTGCCTGGACTCACCCTGGGACTGCGCCCTCTGGCCCGGTGGGCACGGATGGTGCTGGCAGGCTTCACAGCAAGGGTCCCTGCAGTGGAACTCAGGCTGGACGCACACACAGTCCCTCTCGGGGCAGCACTCTGCGCCTGGGCAGGGGACAAGCCAGCCCCCAGCAGCTGGGCTGAGGCCCCTGCTCCCCAGATCTCCCCTCAGCCCTCCAGGGGAGTGGAGGGCTCAGGAGTGGCTGGGAGTCAGGACCCTGGTTTTGTCCAGCTCTGTCTTGCTCCGGGGCCCTGTGGCCTGGCTCCAACCCCTCTGTGCCCCACAGCCGCCCCCGCCTGCTGCTGTGACTTGGCAGGAGCTGTCCCTGCTGGACTCAGTGCCCCCTACCAGACACCTCCGAGGCCGCCTGCCTGGCCCCCTGCACTGCTGTCACCACCACCAGCCGCGCTGGGCCTCGGGACAGAGCCTCCCTTCCACCCACAGGCCCTGGAGGAAGAAGTTCTGGGTGACTTCTCTGCCAGCTTCCTCCCGAGACCCACGTGTCAGCTGAACCCTCACCCCTGCCCAGGTGCAGGTCAGGGGCAGGCAGCGAGGCAGACGGCGGAGGGTGGGGGCAGCTGGGCAGGAGGGGGCTGGGCGATGGCCAAGGGCTCACAGCCGGCCCAGCAGGACCTGGGTCCTCAGACCCCTCTGAGGGCGCTCCCACCGGGCTCACCCTGCCCCTTGCCCCAGGGCGCCTCCACCTCCCTCTGGGGCCCTGCCTCCTCCAAGGGGCTCTGGGGCCTCGTGCCCGCCCTCCTTAGACGACAGCGGAGGTCTGAGCACAGGGAGGGGAGGGGGCGAGCGCCTCTCCAGCTTCCACGCTGCCCTCGCCAGTCGCCCGAGGAAGCGCGGTTCACTTACCCGGGTCCGCATGGCAGCAGCGCGTCGGATGAACACGGCAGCAGCGCGCGTCTGTTCCTGCCCCAACCAGGAGGCGGCCAGGGCCACACCCCAGGCCCACGGTGGGGCGCTGACCCAGGCCGAGCGCCCACAGCAGCGCCAGGCCACACAGGACCCTGCACGCGCCCATCGCCGGCAGCTGCACCCAAGTTCAGGGGCCCACAGCGAGTTGGACACGCCCCGTCCCCGTCCTCACCCGCCCTGCCTGGAGGTGACTGGAAGTGATCATGACCCGAGAATTCCAGCCAAACTGTGCCCCAAATGCGTGTGGGGAGGGATGTGGGCGCTGTGGACACAGCCGGGTCCCCCCAGGTCGCCGGCAGGGGCGGGGAAACCAGGCAGGGGATCAGAATGGTTTTCTATGCAAATCTGCGGCCACCTCGGTGGGTCCCAGGCAGGGGCGGGGCTTAGCACCTTGTCCCAGGGGGCCTCCTGGGGGCGGGACTTGGCCCATCACCCCCTTCACCCCACTCCCCTGGGTGGGATCTGCGAGACCCTGAGAGGTCCCCACAAACCTCAGACACCCCCAGAGCACCTCAGCCACGGACCCCAGCGCTGGGTAGACACAGACTGAAGACAGGCACCCTTCAGCTCAGCACGCCCAGCCTGGCCGGCTCCGCGTGTGAGGCTCGCCATGGGCTGCAGGCCTGTGGGCTCCCCTTGCTCACAGCCCCCAGGGACCCCCTCAGCTGCCAACCCAGGGAGCTCCCGGGGCTTGGGAGGGGGCACCAGGAGGGCTGGGGGGACAGACGAGAGGGTGCATGGCGCCTCTTCCAGTCAGTGTCGCTGCCCCTGCAGGCAGCAGAGGCCCAGGGCAGAGCGGCCTGCCGGGTCTGCCGCGTCTCAGGCTGGTTCCCACCCAGGTCTCTGTGGAGACACCTTCATCCATCACACCACACAGAGCTGGGCCCTGGAGGGGGTCGAGGGGAGCCCCTCACAAGCTCTCCGGAGGCTGCCCTACATCTCTCTGAACCTCAGTTTCCCCTGTGGGCACCGAGTGGTTCTGGGACTCTGCCTCCACCAGGAAGCCTCTCTGGATTGTTCAGCCTGCTTCTGTTCTATCCAGCGCAAGTGGAGACCCCCAGGAATGCTGGGGGCGGGGCGCTGGGGAACGTGAGCGTGGCTGTGCCCACGGCTGGTGGAGCGGTGGCCATTGTGATGTGGTCAGACACTCCTTTGAGACCTGCAGCCCCTGCCTCACCCCATAAGGCGATTCCTCCTTTTCCAAGGTAAATTACAGGAATTAGCTGTTTGTAACGCCCCGAGTTCTCAGATCCAAGATGTAGGAGCCTGCCTTGAGAGGCAGCCCTCAGACACTGCAGAAAAGCGGGGGTCTCCATGGCTCCACGCTGCCCAGATGCTCAGAGAGAAAGGGGTGGGCCAGCGAGGCCTGGGAACCCCATCTTTGAGGGGCCTGGAGATCTTCATTCAGCCCCTAGCCTGGGAGGGGCTGAGCCCCTGGGGAGCAGGAGGCACCCTCAGACCTAACATAGGCGAAGGTGTTCAGGAAGGAGGCCCGGAGCCCCTGGCGGTTTAAAAAACCCGAGGGGTCTGCACCAGCACGGGCTGACCCCCAGTCCTGGTGCCCATGGTGCAGCCCCCACACCGCGTTCCCCGGAGCAGCTGCGGGAGTGACGTCCTCCCAGGCTCCCCATGACTCCCATCCTCGGCCTTCGAGGCTGGAGGTGACTTTATCTGCTCATCTTACTTTCCGGTGTTGTGAGTAACTCACGGGGCATTCACGCCACGGAACAGCCCACAGCGTGGCGGCCAGGTGAGGGGCAGCCCTTCCGTGCGTGCAGAAAGGGGAGGGCAGCTGTGGGGCCCCAGGGTGAGGACACAGATGGGCACCAGGCCTCAGCTCAGGCAGGGCCTGGGGCGCAGATGGCGCAGGAGTTTCTAGCGAGGGGCCGGGGAGGGTGAGCAGGGAGACCAAGCGGAGGTGACCCTGTGTCCACCTGGGTTTCGTTAGGAGGCCTGGCTGGGGAGGGGGTGCCACAGGGTCTGGGCCCGCGGGGGCTGTGCCCAGAGGGGAGGAGACAGGAAGCCACGGGTGTGAGCGCCAGGTTTGGGAAGGAGACCCCTTTCCCACAGCCTTCGACCTGCCGGCCCCACAGGACCTGGCCACCTGACCTCTTCCCCCACCCACCCACAGTCCCCCTCCAGGCCTGGTCTCGCCTGCCCCATAGTGGAGGGGGTTCTTCGAGGGGTGGCCCCCCACCCCGTGCAGGCTGAGCCTTGCACAGGGACCCGGCACAGTTAGTGAAGGCGCTGGGGGAAAAGGACAGGGTGGAGGACACAGGTTTGAGGGGAGACAGAGGAAGGGGGAAGCAAACCCGCTGGAGAGGCAGGAGGCGTCAGGCAGCCCAAGGCCAGAGATGGCGTCTTGCTTGTGGCCACTTGTGGTTGTGGCGCCGTGGGCTGCTGTGCGGGGCGCTCCCCTTCCCACCCTGCGGCCAGTTGCCCACGTCCAGGACCGCGGTGTTGAGGGGAGCCATCTGCCAGGCACAGGAGCCCTGGACAGCCATGGGCAGTGCCCCAGTGGAGGACACAGAGAGGGAAGGCTGGCCTGGGACGCTGCGTGTGGGCACAGGTGCAGCTACAGGCCTGGGCCACGGCAGCCACAGTGGCCCGAGCGTCCAGCCTGGGCCATGCCCTCAGCAAAACCTTCCATCAGGCTTCGTGTGTTTCTTTTTATGTAATTTTTTTTTAATTTCATTTTATTATTTTTTTCAATCACGTCTCACTGCAGCCTCAGCCTTTCCAGCTCGTGATCCTCCCGCCTGGGCCTCCCAAACGGCCGGACTGCAGGCGTGCACCCCCACACCTGGCTCTTTATTAATTCTGTCTTTCCCTTTATTTTTTGAGCCAGAGTCTCACTCTGTAGAGTTCAATGGTGCAATCTCGGCTCTCTGCAACCTCCACCTTCTGGGTTCAAGTGATTTTCCTGCCTCAGCCTCCTGAGTAACAGGGACTACAGGCACCTGCCAGAATGCCCGGCTAATTTTTTGTATCTTTAGTAGAGACGGGGTTTCACCATGTTAGCCAGGCTGGTCCTGAACTCCTGACTTCGTGATCCTCCTGCCTCGGCCTCCCAAAGTGCTGGGATTCCAGGCGTGAGCCCCCGCGCCCAGCCCCGGCTGTTTGTCTCCCACTCATGAGTGCAGTGAGGGCCGGGCGCGGGGGCTCCGCCTGGTTCCCAAGCTGTGGCCTCAGGCATGACTGGCGCTCTGGAAGCAGCACTTCGTTGCTTGAAGGAAGGACACCCACTCCCGGACACCAGCTTGCGAGGATTCCGTGCAGCTGGGGCAGGCTCTGGGCCCTCGGGCCTTCTCTGACACTCGTGGTGTGGGCTGGGGACCCATCTGAGCGCGCCAGCACTGGCAGGTCCACGCTGCCGGCGGACATCTAGGTTTCTCCACTGTGGGACCACGTTAAGTGGAGTCACTGTGGATGTTCGTGTTCAGGGCCGAGGACTCAGGGCGCAGGAGCGGGACGGGCGGGCCCAGGGCGGACAGACCCTGGCTCAAGCAGAAACCATGGTTTCCAAGGGGGCTGTTTCCCTGGACACCCACGGCAGGGACATGTGCTGCCCCTGAAGGTGCTCAGGGACCCTGGGACCCGCTTCCAGGTGCAGCGGGGTTGGGGGTGGGGGTGGGGGTGGTGGAAAACAGGGGCCAGGTCTCTGCGCTCCTCTTCCAAGGGCACAGAGGCCCAGGGGTCAGCCGCTCCCAAGCTCCTTGGGTGACCCAGGGCTCGGGGGCCTGTGGCCCTTGTCAGCGCTTGGCCAGGAACCCCCACCCCTCCGCCCCGCCTGCCCCTCCCAGCCCCATCCCAGGCCTCAGACCCTCCCAGCCCCCACCCCAGCGGCCCTGGTCCTGAGCCCCCCACCCCAGCGGCCCTGGCCCTGAGCCCCCCACCCCAGCGGCCCTGGCCCTGAGCCCCCCACCTGCCCCACACTCCCTGCTCAGTCTGGAACTCATACCCAGGGACCAGCCTCCAGGGTCCCACTTGACCCCGAGACCTCGACCTCCACCCTGGCTCAAGACCTCTCTCCAGCCAGAGGCGGGCCTGACCCAGGCCTCCCAACCATAGGCGCAGCCCCCAGCCCACAGTGCCAGTAAGAGACTTTGTCTGCTGGGTTTTTATTGGGCCCCACGGGGTGCGGAGTATGCATGGCATACGTAAGGAGAGAGCCCGGAGCAGCCAGCGGCACCTAGAACGGTGCGGCGTGGCCCAGGAGCATGGCAGGGCAGCGGCCGGCGCCTGCCCTGCTTGCCCAGCAGACCCTCCGGGGCCCAGCGCCCGCCTTGGTGGGCCGGGTCAGATCTTGGCCAGGGCGGAGTGCGCGTCAGCCTGCTCCTCTTGGATGGGGGTCCGGAAACTGCCCCCCCCTGGGGAGGAGAAAAGGAGGACAGAGTGGTGGGCGGGCGCCACTCTCCAGGAGCAGCAAGGCGGGGCCACAGGGCACTCACCAGGAGGCTTGGGGGCGTCGGGGGGTGGCCTCAGGTCCCTCCGGAGTAGATGCAGGGCCAGCAGCATGGCCAGGGGGCCCAGGAGGCCCAGGGCCAGGCCCAGGCCCAGGATGGCAGCAACCACAGGGCCTGCAGGAAGGGGCCTGCTGGGTGGGGTCCACAGGAGGGACACCCATGCCACCCTCCTCTCCTCCCATTTGGGTTGAGGGGCCCTGCTGGGCTGGCCCAGGTGCCCTTACCCCCGGCAACCTCTGCAGGCCGTGTGGAGGGTCCCTGTGAGGTTCTGGGCCAGGCTTCAGTGGCCCGGGCAGTGGTGGGCCTGGCAGTGGGGGCCTGGGTCCCCTGGGGCCGCGTGGCTGGGGGGCCCCTGTCCTCACAGACGGCATCTGAGCTGTTGCTGGCGGGCTGCTGGGTGCTCTTCCCGGCCAAGGTGCAGCTGCAGGTACAGGGGTGCTGCTCAGGCGAGACCCCTGGGACCAGGGACACCCTGGGGGGATGGCGAGGGAGTCTCCACCACAGACGCCAAGCCAGTGGCAGCCAAGGACCCCGCCCAGCCCCACGCGCCCCCACAGGGGCCTCCAAGGCCACTCTCTCTTCTCCTATATCTGCAGCCCCCAGTGGCCCCTCTGTTCTGTGCCCCCAGGGCCTCCCAGCTGCAGAGGGTGAGGGGCCCACACATCCAGCTGTACCCATGGGAAAGGCTGCTCCCCAGGCTACCAGGACTGCACTGCTCTCCAAACCCCACTCTGCCCCTCCCAGCCCCCCACCCTTCTGCCCCAAGCCCCTCCCAGCCCCCAGCCCCCAGCCCCTCCCAGCCCCCAGCTCCACCCCCAGCCCCTGGCTGGGTCCTCACTTGGTCCAGGGCTTGCAAGGCTGGTTGTCACCAGAGGAGAAGTGCCCTGGGGGGCAGGGGACGCAGTCTGCAACAGAAACAGCGTGGTCAGGGGCGGCCCACAGGCCGGAGGTGCTGGGGACACGGAGCAGAGCCTGTGAGGCAGGTGCTCGTCCCAGGGCCGGAGGTGCTGGGGACACGGGGCAGAGCCTGTGAGGCAGGTGGTCGTCCCAGGGCCGGAGGTGCTGGGGACACGGGGCAGAGCCTGTGAGGCAGGTGCTCATCCCAGGGCCAGGTGCTGGGGCTTGGCCTCTGGAAGCCCTCCCTGCTCACGTCCCACCCATGGGCGCAGACCCGGGAGCCCAGGCTTGGCGACACTGGAGGAGGCACGGGTGGGGCCGGGTCCCTGCAGCCCACGCCCCACCTGCATCACGGACAGCTGCTGTGCACACCCCGCCAGCCGGCCGCAGCCGGCAGAACTCACCAACTCCAAGCTTGTAGCTATGCACGGGCTGAGTGCCTGGCCGGCAGCGGCACACGGCGTCCTGCGTGGCTGTGCACCTCTGCTTCTGCTCACTGCCACTTCCTGAGCAGGGGCCGGATGGGGGGTCGTCAGGTGGGGGCTGTGGACACGGTCCCCAGGAAGTGTGGGCACAGGAGGACAGCGTGGCCTTCCCACTGCACCAAGGCCACGGCCAGGGGTCTGTGACCTCCCCAGAGGTGAGGCATTTGGCCCCTGCAGCCCCCAAGGCTCCTGGACTGTCCCTTCCTGGCCACAGGCTGGGTCGGTTCTGCGCACCAGTCCCCTTCCCTACCCATCCCCCAACTCCAGCCGCAATGCTTGGGACAGCAGGGCCAGGCCACGTGGCCAACATGGGCTTCCTGACTCCACGTGGCTTGGCCAAGTCTTGGGCCCCAGGAGGAGGGGTGTGCCCCAGGGAGATGCCTCAGCTCCTGGAAGGACCCCAGGGAGCGGCACAGACCCCGCTGTGGTTTGAAGTTTGTTTCTGAGGCTGTGGAGCTACCGCTGCTGTGCGGGAATGTGGCTGCCAGGCTGCCACCCCTGTGCTGGGTGGGGCTGTGGGCAGGTGGGAGCCCCGTCCGGGGGGGCTGTGGGCAGGTGGGAGCCCCGTCCGGGGGGGCTGTGGGCAGG
>NW_022438641.1:10079-13190 GCF_009761245.1 Sapajus apella
CCGGGGGGGCTGTGGGAGGGTGGGAGCCCCGTCCGGGGGGGCTGTGGCGGGCGGGAGCCCCGTCCGGGGGGGCTGTGGCGGGCGGGAGCCCCGTCCGGGGGGGCTGTGGCGGGCGGGAGCTCACTGAGGTTGCAGCGCGTGCAGGTCTTGCACGGCTTGGCGCTGACGGCGTCGTTGTAGTATCCGGGCTCACACGGGCGGCACACGGAGTTCTGGGTGCGGCTGCAGCGGCTCACCATCCCGTAGCCTGCAGCAGAGGCCACCACATTAGGCAGCTGTGAGGCCCCCTCAGCCCCAGGCCTGCGCCCATGGACTCGCCAGGCGTGTCCTCTGCCGGGTTTGGCCGGCCCCTTGCCCGCCCCCTCCCCAGGACCAGCCTCCCGGCTGGCCCATCCCAGACGGGGCCCAGAGCCGACCCCACGCCGTGTGGCACCCTCCCAAGGCCGGGCCTCACCTGGCCTGCACTCGTCACAGCACCGGTCGCCGCTGGGGTAGGTGTCCCCGACGCAGTGGAGCCCCGCGGCACTCAGCGCCAGGCCCAGGAGGAGCAGAGCCGCCTCCCAGGGCCCCGGTCGTCGCCCCACGCACATCCTGGCCTCCGCTCTCGCCAAAGTCTGGGTTTTTCCTTGCGGGTTTGTGGCTATAAGGACTGTGGAGGAGGGGAGGGGAGGGGAAGAGGGCAGAGGAAGGGGAGGAGGAAGGCGGCAGGCCCGCCGGGGACCCCGTTGGCTTCTTCTGCCTTCTGCCCTCTTCTGCCCAAGACCACCACGTTCAGACCCCAGGGCACAGTCGGGCCTGGCCTGTGGCCTAACCCTCAGCAAAAAGGTCGATGGAGCACACGGGTCAACAGGCAGCACTGAGCCAGGAGAGAGGCTCCCTCAGTCTGGACCTTTGGGGCTGTGGCATTGTCTGGGCACTACAGCATGTGACCCATTGAGTGCCCAAGACTAGCTCTGAGCAGCAGTGGCCATGGCCATGATGACACAGACACCCTGGCCTGGGATGACCCGCCTGTAATCCCAGCACTTTGGGAGGCTGAGGCCAGTGGATCACCTGAGGTCAGGAGCTCGAGACCATCCTGGCCAACACGGTGAAACCCCGTCTCTACTAAAACTACAAAAATTACCAGGCGTGATGGCGGGCGCCTGTAATCCCAACGACGCGGAGGCTGAGGCAAGATAACTACTTGAACCAGGGAGGCGGAGGTTGCAAAGCCAAGATTTGTCTAGGTGACAGAGCAAGACTCCGTCTCAAAAAAGAAGAAAAGACACCCACCACCAGGGCCCACATGCAGTGAGCACAGCAGGTGCTTACAGCCAAACTGCCCGGACCTCCCTGCGTGGAAGCCCTGACCCCACGTGCCTGTGTGGATGGGTGGGTCCCGGGTGGCCTGGCATATTCGCAGGCAGGTTTCTAGGCAAACAGCTCCCCGGTTCTTGCCCAGAGGAAGGGAACGGCCTGGAGAGCCGGGGAGCAGGTGCAGGGCTGGGGGCTCTCTGGGCCCTTCTGCACCTTTCAAATAACTGTGATGAGCCGGCAATCATCCAAAGTTCATTTTTAAAGTTGCATGTGGAGAGAGGCCTCTGGGGGACGGAGCAGAGGGAAGGGGCTGGAAATCCCCACCTCTCCTAGGAGCACAGGAAGCAGCTGCCTGCCTGCGGCCCGCCTGCGGGGAAACTCCCAGCCATGGAGCCTGCAGGGCCTGGAGGGGGAGGAAGTGGAGGGAGAGGCCACCTGCCCTCACACTGAGGGTCCCTCACTCGGTCTCCCTCCCCACGTCTCCTCAAATAGGATCCTGGAAGGGCTCAGAGTACCCCAGGCCGTGTGTGTGTGTGAGCATGCCCACCCCTCAAGCGGGCAGAGGAGAAAAGTTCTGGCATTTTCTGGACAGTTCTACCCAGCGTTCACATGGGTTTCCCACTGACAGTGAGAAAAAGCTTACATTTGCAACTGGGTTCTTGGAGGCCGAGGTGAGCTGGGTGTCTTGGTGGCAACACTTCTCCCCTGGGTCCTGAGTGGCCACATCTGCCCACAGGTGTGTTGGGCAGGTCCTGTCCACCACAGAGGGTACCCACCCAGCGGGGGCTCTGCCCCTCCTGCTGGAAGCTGCCCAGGGAGGTCAGGTCTCCTTGTCCCAGGCTGAAGGTCACAGGTCCGAGGCGCTGGCAGGAGAGAGCCCCGCCACTTCCACGGAACCCGGTGTGCAGTGGCCCCAGGAGGCTGGACACCAACCCAGAGCTCAGGACCCCTGAGCTCTGCACGGCAGCCTGCAGCTTGGACCTCCCCCCAGGAGCTGGGCTCCCCACTCTGCACATGGTGTCACCGCAGCCCAGGCCAAGAGAGACCCCTGCTCCTCGGGCACCAGCCTGGAGCTGGCTGGGGCCTCTGCAGGGCCAGGTGCCGCCACACACTGAGCCGTGTCCCCGCCCTCATGCCCAGCCAGGGTGGCCTCAGCGAATACCTCCCACCTCCGGGTGCGTGGCCCTCAGCACAGGACGTCAAATGCTGCCATGATGGCCCCTGACTCGGGCCTGGGGTCACGGCTGGGGAAGGGCAGAGTCCAGGCCGCCTCCGAGCAGGACCAGGGACCTTCCTCCCGCCACCTGCCTGGGACCCAACCCAGGTGCCAGCCTGCCTTCTCGGCCCCACAGGGGCCCCTGGGCAGGGGGGCTCAGGGCAGAGGCCAGTCACAGGGGCACCAAAGGGCAGACTGAGGAGGGGGCGCTCCCGGCGTCCCCGAGCTCCGGCCTGGAGAGCCAGGACAGAGCCTGGGCCCCCAACGCCACAGACGGGATCCCCACCAGCTGTCCAACATGCCCCATGCTCTGCCCCCCTGGGGCTCGGTCTGCCCCTCCACACACCCCAGCAGTGGCCTTGCCATTCTGGAAGTTTCCTTCTCCACCCCAAACTACCCCAAGTGACTCAAAGGGGCTCTGGCTCCTGTTTTAAATGTTCAAACTCAATGAGCATGTCTGCTGCCCTGGGACCCCCGCTCACTTACACACACACACACACATACACACACACAGCACCGCCCACCTGCCCCCTGGACGCCCCGCTCACAGACACACACACACACGCAGCACCGCCCACCTGCCCCCTGGACCCCCC
>NW_022438642.1:0-13172 GCF_009761245.1 Sapajus apella
GTTGACCAGGATGGTCTCGATCTCTTGACCTCGTGATCCACCCGCCTCGGCCTCCCAAAGTGCTAGGATTACAGGCTTGAGCCACCGCGCCCGGCCTTGTCTACGGGGAAATTTATAGCACTACATACCCACATGAGAAGTGAGGAAAGATCTAAAATGGATACCTTATCATCAGAATTAAAAGAACTAGAGGAGCAAGATCAAACAAATTCAAAAGCTAGCAGAAGACAAGAATAACTAAGTTCAGAGCAGAACTGAAGGAGATAGAGACACAAAAACCCATTCAAAAAAATCAATGAATCCAGGAGCTGGTTTTTTGGAAAGATCAATAAAATAGACCACTAGCCAGACTAATAGAAAAGAGAGAAGAATAGATGGAATAAAAAGTGATAAAGGGGATATCACCACTGATCCCACAGAAATACAAACTACCATCGGAGGTTACTACAAATACCTCTTGCAAATAAACCAGTAAATCTAGATGATATGGATACATTCCTGGACACATACACTCCCCCCCCAAGACTAAACCAGGAAGAAGTTAAATCCCTCAATAGACTAATAACAAGGTCTGAAATTGAGGCAGCAATTAATGGCCTACCAAACAGAAGTCCAGGACCAGACAGGTTCACAGCCGAATTCTACCATAGGTAAAAAGAGGAGTTGGTACCATTCCTTCTGAAACTATTCCGAACAATACAAAAAGAGGGAATCCTACCTAACTCATTTTATGAGACCGACATCATCCTGATACCAAAACCCGGCAGAGACACAACTAAAGAAAATTTCAGGCAGATATCCATGATGAACATCGATGGGAAAATCCTCAATAAAATACTGGCAAACTGAATCCAATAGCAAATCAGGAAGCTTATCCATCATCATCAAGTCAGCTTGATCCCTGAAATGCAAGGCTGGTTCAACATACACAAGTCTATAAACATAATCCATCACATAAACAGAACCAAGATAAAAACCACATGATTATCTCAATAGATGCAGAGAATGTCTTTGACAAAATTCAACAGCCCTTTACGCCGAAAACTCTCAGTGAACTAGGTATTGATGGAACGTATCTCCAAATAAGAGCTATTTTGACAAACCCATAGACAGTAACATACTGTATGGGCAAAAACTGGAAGCATTATCTTTGAAAACCAGTACAAGACAAGGATGCCCTCTCTCAGTACTACTTTCAGTACTCAACATAGTATTGAAAGTTCTGGTCATGGCAGTCGGGCAAGAAAAAGAAATAAGGCATATTCAACTAGGAAAAGAGTAAGTCAAATGGTCTCTATTTGCAGATGACATGACTGTATATTTAGAAGATCCCTTATTCTCAGCCCAAAATCTCCTTAAGCTGATAAGCAAATTCAGCAAAGTCTTAACAATACACGATCAATGTGCAAAAGTCACAAGCATTCCTATACACCAATAACAGACAGCCAAATCATGAGAACTCCCATTCACAATAGTTGCAAAGAGAGTAAAATATCTAGGAATACATCTAACCAGGGATGAAAGGACTTGTTGAAGGAGAACTACAAACTATTGCTCAAGGAAATAAGAGAGGACACAAACAGATGGAAAAACATTCCATGCTTATGGTTAGGAAGAATCAATTTTGTGAAAATGTCCATTCTGCCCAAAATAATTTATACATTCAATGCTACCCATCAAGCTACCATTGACTTTCTTCACAAAATTGGAAAAAACTATCTTAAACTTCATATGGAACCAAGAATGTCAGCATAGCCAAGACAATCCTAAGCAAAAACAAACAAACAACAACAAAAACAAAGCAAGAGCCATCATACTACCTGACTTCAAACTACACTACAAGGCTACAGTAATCAAACAGCATGGTACTGATACCAAAACAGAGTTATAGACCAATGGAATAGAAGAGAGGCCTCAGAAGTAATGCTACACATCTACAGCCATCTGATCTTTGACAAACCTGAGAAAAACAAGCAATGGGGAAAGGATTCCCTGTTTAATAAATGGTGCTGGGAAAACTGGCTAGTCATATGCAGGAAGCTGAAACTGCATCCCTTCTTTGCACCTTATACACAAATTAACTCCAGATCGATTAAAGATTTAAACATTAGACCTAACACCGTAAAAACCCTAGAAGAAAACCTAGGCAGTACCATTCAGGACATACGCATAGGCAAGAACTTCATGACTAAAACACCAAAAGCAATGGCAACAAAAGCCAAAATTAGACAAGTGGGATCTAATTAAACTTAAGAGCTTCTGCACAGTTAAAGAGACAATCATTAGAATGAACCGGCAACCAAAAGAATGGGGAAAATTTTTTGCAATCTACCCATCTGACAAAGGGCTAATATCCAGTATCTAGAAAGAAATTAAACAAATTTACAAGAAAAAACAACCAATTCAAAAATTGGGCAAAGGATATGAGCAGACATTTCTTAAAATAATACATTTATGCAGCCAACAAACATGAAAAAAAGCTCATCATCACTGGTCATTAGAGAAACGCAAATCAAAATCATATTGAGATACCATCTCATGCCCGTAAGAATGGCGATCATTAAAAAATCAGGAGACAACAGATGATGGAGAGGATGTGGAGAAACAGGAACACATTTACACTGTTGGGAGGAGTGTAAATTAGTTCTGCCACTGTGGAAGACAATGTGGCAATTCCTCAAGGATATAGAACTAGAAATACCATTTGACCCAACTATCTCATTACTGGGTATATACCCAAAGGATTATCAATCATTCTGTTATAAAGACACATGTACACATGTTTATTGCAGCACTGTTTACAATAGCAAAGACTTGGAACCAACCGAAATGCCCATAAATGATAGACTGGATAAAGAAAATGTGGCACATAATACACCGTGGAATACTATGCATCCATAAAAAAGGATGGGTTCATGTCCTTTGCAGGGACATGGATGAAACTGGAAACCATCATTCTCAGAAAACTGGCACAGGAACAGAAAACCAACACTGCAGTTTCTCACTCATAAGTGGGTGTTGAACAATAAGAACACAGGGACACAGGGAGGGGAATATCACACACTGGGGCCAGTCGGGAATAAGGGAGGGGTAGCAGGGGTGGAGGGATTGGGGAGGAATAAAATTAGGAGAAATACCTAATGTAGATGACGGGGATGGATGCAGCAAATCACTCTAGCACATGTAAACCTATGTAACAAAACCTGCACGTTCTGCATATGTACCCCAGAACTCAGTATAATTTTTAAAAATAAATTAGATGCAGTTTTGTTATGCTTCCCAGGTGGTTCTCAGACTCCTGGGCTCAAGCAACTTCAAACTCCCAAGTAGCTGGGACTATAGGTGTATATCACCACACCCAGCTATTTTTTTCTATAATTTTTAATATTTTAGTCTCACTACAGAGCCAATAATATAAGTAGAGGAACAGTCTCTCCTACCAAGTGTATAATACCCAAATAATAAGTGTCCAAGAAAAACAGCTATATATTATTTGTTGTACAGTTTTTCAACTAAAAGGTGCCAGGGAGATTCCATGATTACCACATGTAATTTGATCCACTGAAGATTAATACTGGCAAAAATATAGATGTCACACTAGTATGATTTAAAAGTCAAAGTATTAATATTTAATTAAACCTTAACGAAATTTCATATTTTCTCTATTGGGGAAAGCATTTCCTAATGTGATTTTTCTGTTGCTATGTATTTTCCAGTTCATTTTTGTTCAGCCCCCACCCTGTTACAGTTCTTAGCAATCTTTTATTAGTTACCAACGTTAAACAAAAATTTTTAATCAACTAGCCATATGTGTATGGTTTTCTCTAACCAACTGTCCATAACCATCATAAAACAGTAATAGGTAAACCACTGCCAAATTTTAAAAGTTAATACTATGCAAAAGTTGACTGAGTGAGAAAATTTTACAAGAGACCACTTTACCTTGGTAGTAACAGTCAAGTCTTCGTCATCTGGTTTCAGGCATGAATCCACACACAGTTCGTGGAAAATGCTTTAGAGCAAAAATATAAAATATAAATGAGCAAGTTTATTATTATTATTATTTTTTACAAACTTTTTAACCGCCAGTTCATATTCGGCTTCCCGCTCCAAAAAACAAAAACACAATCTGGGAAAAGGTCAGCCATCTGTATATTAAATAACCTGTTCTAAAAATTGATTTTGGTTACCTATTTCTGCCTCCAACTGTCTAAATCTATAAAATATTTATTGAAAACTAACTTTGAGCTCCATAACAAATAGTGACAGCCAATATATTGGCAAAGCTTGACAATAGTTTATCCTCACAAATTATCTGTCCTGAAGCAGAACATGAAATTCAATTAATGGATGACCTAACTTTCGTCACCTACACTGGAAGGAACCCTATTACCTAAAACAAGGTAGAAAGATCCACTGTCTCTTGTCCATTATCTATTTCTGGTTAAAAGACTAATCTGTGTCACTTCAAAATGGCAGTCTTGATTCCTCAGCATGAAAACCACTTAAGGTCCCAATGCTTTCCTTTGTCCTAAAGAGTACAGAGAATCCCCTACTATATTTGAAATGTGTGAGAGCTAAATGTACAAAAATCTAATAATGAAAGGGTATTTTCTTATTGAGGATACTTTTCCCCGAAAGATTAAAACATTAACAATTATAAAAATCCAATTATTTTCACTCTATAGCTTCTACCTTATTCAGGACCTCATAAACTAGTAAGCCCTTAAAACCTTCATAAGCACTCAGATATCAATGAGAGAGATTGTTGGAAAAACAGAGTCCTGGCAGTTGTACCTCTGTTTCCGTAAGTACTATATAAATACCTTTCTTCCTATGGAGTCGCACTTCCAGATTCCACTTATGTAGGGCTCCATGGCAGTTTCCAGTCTTCTAATCTTCAGTGTATGAAAGCACAGATTCCTGTGAAGATGGCCTAAAATGGCTAGGAGTAGGAGCGCTCTATATCCCTGCTCTTGAATAACAACCTAACTGGAGTCTCTACTACCAGGACAGACACACCTCCAGCTACCCAGCTGAACTTCATTACTGAGTTGACAGCCTGTGCTGCCCATGACCCAGTCTATGTGAATATGGGAAGGACATCAGAGTTCCTTGATCCACTCACGCAAGACTTAAAACACATCATATAAACCATATAGAATAAGCTTTCACTATCAAAATATTTATCAAAAGAGAAAACATTGAATTGCCACAGTCTTGATAGAAAAGAATAAACTTTTATATTTCAAGATCAGTGCAGTATTCTTAGAAAATGATAAATTTGGTATTCACAGAATAAACTTTATAACACAACTGCTTCTAAAATTAGCAAATCAGCTATCATATCAAATAACTGCCTGACACCCCCCCCCCAAATTAGCCAAAATGCAACTTAATCACATCTTATTCACTCATTTCAAAGAAACTTCTAAACATTGACATAACACCATAAAAACCCTAGGAGAAAACCTAGGCCAGTACCATTCAGGACAGAGGCATAGGCAAGAACTTCATGACTAAAACATCAAAAGCAGTGGCAACAAAAGCCAAAATAGGCAAGTGGGATCTAATTAAACTTAAGAGCTTCTGCATAGCAAAAGAAACAATCATTAGAGTCAACCGGCAGCCAACAGAATGGATGAGGAGACACCTGCCTTGGACCACTGATCTATGTAGTTCAGCAGTCTTGAGCCCATCAGTACTCAAGGGGCTCTAAGCCTCCTCTGTAAGTCAGGATGGAATTAGATGACACCACATTTCTGTCTGATGTAGACACTCCTCCCAGAGTCTCCACATGTTTTAGCATCTTATAGCAAAAATCTTCCAGTTTGTCAGTTCTTGATTTAAAAAGAGCACAGCAATCTGTTTAGAGCTTCCTTGAGACCTCTATTTTAATGTGCCTTTGTAGATAATTCCCAGTATCTTGTGTCCTTCATCTTTATGATTTATCAGACTTGTCATAAACCCCAATATTCTAATCTGTTACTGAATAATCTGTATCCAGGGTTGTTTCTCTTCAAACCTGGCCTTGCCCTGCTCATTCCATTCTTTGCCATTTCCATTGGGTTCACCAGCTAATTCCATTCTCAGTCTATCCACTCCGTGCACCAGATTCACTCCCCCTTTGTATTATTAAAACACATGCCAGGCCAGGTGTGGTGGCTCACACCTGTAATCCCTGCACTTTGGGAGGCGAAGGAAGACAGATCAACTGAGGTCAGGAGTTCGAGACCAACCTGACCAACATGGAGAAACCCCGTCTGTACTAAAAATCCAAAATTATTTGGTCATGGTGGCACATGCTTGTAATCGCATGTACTTAGGAGGCTGAGGCAGAAGAATCGCTTGAACCCAGGAGGTGAAGGTTGTGGTGAGCCAAGATTGTGCTACTGCACTCCAGTCTGGCAACAGGAGTAAAACTCTCTCAAAAAACACATGCCAATAGACTAGAAAAAGAAGGAAGACTATTGGGCTTTAAAACGTGTTCAGATCTCATTTCTAGCGTGTCTTGTGTCCAAAAAAAGCATCCTCATCTCTGAGTCTCAAGTTGTCAATCTAGAAAATCACTTGAACACAGATTGAAGTCCTTGAAGGTATTTTAATTAGTCCCAAGACTCCTTAAACTTCTGTAATTCTGTGGACTTTTGGTTCTGTCTATAGGAAAATTCGGAATACACAGCCAGCAGAATTTGAAAACAACAAAGAATGAAAGTAATGGAAAAAGAAATTGAAAAAGAAAGCATTATGGAAGTAGGCAGAAATACTAGCCTAAAGGGAAAACAAAACTGGGATGTTAAATAATTTCTCTCCAAGACTTGCCAAATCTTGGTTTTGTAAAACTTCCAGTCCGATAGCCAAACCTTTATTCTGTCATAAAGACTTTGATGGTTAATTTAAAAAAAAAAATGCTGGTTACCACAAAAATTGTCAAATATATTAGGACAAACTCAAGGACTAACCTCATTACTAAGTGAGACCTAAAATGAGAGTTTAACTTACTTAAACTCATTAATTTAGACATTAATTAAAATAATTTATCTGATTAATCTTATTCAGACCTATACCTTGATCAAAGTTCTGCACAAGTATCTCTATCAATCTGTGCTGATTAGCAAGAAAAAAGATTTGAAAGGCTGATGGCCAAACTGTGGGCCAGCTACTTTTTGAACTATGGGATCATGATCCATTTAATCAACCTCTCTAAATCACAGTTGCCTATTTAATAAACAGTAGGTTATAAGAAAACAGACATGATGGCTTTGAGGTGCATTTAATAGGGTGGTTAGCCCAGAATACACACTCAATAGATATTAGTTTTTTCCGTCTATGTTTTCTTAGTTAACATAATTTTTTAAAACTGTAAAGTCCTACCTGACTGCAGATTCATCAGAACTGCCACAACCTATTAAAGAAAAAATGCATTTTCAATCAGTAATGTATAGAATATTAAAACCATAAGAAAGGACAGTTATGCATGGCTATAATTTCAACTATTTGGGAGACTGAGGAAGGAGTATCACTTGAGAAACCCAGAAGTTTGAGACCAGTTTCGGGAAACATAGCAAGGTGCTACCTTCATTTAAAAAAAAAGTATCCACAGTTCTGTAAATGATTTAGATCATTTTTCTTTAAAGTATACAACTGATGCTTTGTTATAAAGCATTCATTTGGGAGCTTATTAGATTGGATCTTATTAGAATTAATATAAATTATACCTATTGGTATGTGATTAGTGCAGTAAGAACTCTTACTTCCCTTACTTTGTATTTATTAAACACAAAGAAGAATAAACTTATCAAAATTTGGTATCTACAAGTGAACTGCAGTATACAAGTCATCCTAGCCAAACCCTATGAAACTGAATAAAAATGGTATTGTTAGCAGAACAGACAGCATGAGTTACCAGTGTCAAACACCATGATTTCTGGACCAAAATATGAAGGGGGGCAGTTGAAACGGTAAACAGTAGTACTCCTTATCCACTGTATGTGTGGAAAAGACACATATGCCATGTTTTTCTCTGCTCTCACACCACAGCAACAATCATCAACAAAGAAAGCTTCTGTGACGAAACATGTGGAGAGGTTTTTCCCACCAACAGGCAAGCAATCACTTCTGCAGATGACACAAACTGGGTGTCATCTAATTCAGTTCTCACACTCTGTCTGCAGACAGCATCAGATTCCACAGGTAAAGGTCTCAGTCCCGTGAGACTGCCTCACTACATCAGTCCTAAGTCTGAAAGTCCAGAACTTCTGACCAATCAGCTTCAAATTGGGGTTCCCAGGACTCCCTCTTTGGGTTAAACTGAATTGCTGGAATGGCTTAAAGTACTCAGGAAACACACTTAGCAGTATAATATGAATGACAGTACAAAAGGTAAAGATGAAGAGATGCATAGTGCAATGTATGGGGCTAGTGGCACAGAGATTCCATGCCCTCTCAGGACACACCACCCTCCAGGAACCTGTGTGTATTCAGCGATCTGGAAGCTCTCCAAGCCCAGTCCCTTTGGGTCTGTATGAAGGCTCCAATACATAGGCATAACTAATCAATCACTGGCTGTTGGTGACTGACAACTTTCAGCCCTTCTCTCCTCCCCAGACTTTGCAGAGTGAGACAGAAGATCTCAACCCTCTAATCAGGCATGTCTTCAGCATGGTACCAGTTCCCATCCTGAATCTACCTAGGAGCTTCCAGCCATCGATCATTAGCATACTAAAAGACATCACTTTGGAAATTCTAAGGATTTTAAGAATTGTACACCAAGAAATGAGTCAAAGTCCAAACACAGATTTTACATCTGCAGTTTTGAATTATGTGGTTACAGCTCTAACAGTTAACTGTATTCCAAACACATTACATTGAAAACTCCAGAAATAAACAAGTCATAAGTGTTAGTGTGCCAGTCTGAGAGGCACAATAAAATCTTGAGCTCTTGCCCACTATCCATCCCAGGATGTGAATCATTCCTTTGTCCAGTGCATTCACACTGCATGTGCTGTCCAGCCCTAGTCATCAACATGGTCTCCTCCTGCATCCCGCCATCACTGTCATTGAAGCCTGAAGGTCCAGGAACACTCAAAGCTGATAATCTTTTTTTCTGACTTAGAGTCAGGGGGTGAATAGTGACCCAACACTACATGACAATGCCTACGTCATTCACCCCACCTCATCTCATTACATAGGTACTGCATCACTTCACATCATCACGGGAAAAAGGGTGAGAACCATACCATGTATTTAAGAGACCACATTCAAAAAACTTGCATTACAGCATATTACTATAATTTTCCATTTTTTTAATTAATTTCTTACTGTGCCTAATTTATCAATTCAACTGTATCATAGATAGGTAAGTATGGAAAAAAGTGAGAGTGATTCAGTACTATTTGTGCTTTCAGGCATTCACTGGGAGCCTCTGAATGCATCTCCCATAGTTAAGGGGGAACTACTGCACTTAGTTTGTTGTAACACAATACATTCTAGCTCTTTAGTTAAAACTGTTCAGTTTAGGATAAGACACCCTATCACCAAAAGTCAGCAAAACATAAGAATCAGACCAGAAACAGGGATTCTTGCAAAAACTTTCCAGCTGCCAGTGGAGAAGAGCTCAAGGGATATTAATGTGTTACCCTGGCCAATACTCTTGGGGAAGGTGCTGATTGTTTTACTTAGTTGTAGCTATGTGCTCTGCCCTACATAAAACAAGGCCCAAATTCACCTGCCATTTTACCTCCCACAGAAAGAACCACTTGAAAGATGACTGCTTTAAGAGCTTATCCACTCTGAACCACATCACAGAACAAGACTCTGTCTCAACAACAACAAAGAAACCTAATTGTTTCCATGTAAAAATAAGTCTACGTCCATACCTGATCTGAAGAGTTCACAATGTCATGAGACAAGACAGAAATATATTAAAAAATTAAATTCCTCCTTTCTGTAGAAATAAAACTATTGAATTTAAGCTTTTGTAAGACAAGTCAAGAAAAAGAGCAAAAAATGCAAAAGTAAAACTTGAAAGGCCATTTCATAATCAAGGGCTCATGAGACTTTCACAAACTATATATATATTGTTCAAAACCTTGGTTCTGAATTTTGACATGAGTAAGTTGCAGTTTCATTCGCAGATGTTCAAGAGGTCAAATAAGACAATGTCATTTGCTATTTTCATTCTTTTTTTATTTTAGAGAACAGTACATTAAACTTATTTAGAGACATGAGTCGTTGTAACTTCATAGGCTAAAGGCTCAGGAGTCATAATTTTAAAGGCATTTGTAAAATGTGGTGGTGCATGCTTGCATTCTCAACTTTTCAGCCTTAAGCTCTCATGTAGTAAATATTCACAGATACAAACTGATTAAACAAAAGCTCCTTTTAATCTGACAGTCTTTTTCTTTTTTTGTTTGAGAGAGAGTCTTGCTCTGCTGCCAGACTTGAGTGCAGTGGCGCAATTTTGGCTCATTGCAACCTCTGTCTCCTGGGTTCAAGCGATTTCTGTCTCAGCCTCCCGAATAGCTGGGGCTACAGGCATGCGCCACCATGCCCAGCTATTTTTTTTATATTTTAATAGAGATGGGGTTTCACCATGTTGGCCAGGATGGTCTTGATCTCCTAACCTCGTGGTCTGCCTGCCTTAGCCTCCCAAACTGCTGGGATTACAGGTGTGAGCCACCGCACCTAACCTATTTTTCCTTTTCTGTTTTTTTTCTTTCTTCATTTATCAGCAACAGGAGAGTTTAATTCAATGTGGTAGAGTGGCGTAAGGGAACGCAACGACAAGTATAAAATGAATTAAACCAGAGCGAATCATATCAGTGTGGATACATCTCGAAAATATAATACAAAGTACCCAAAAGAAAGTGGCAGAATGATATGTAAAGTGTAGAACCACTCACATTCCATTTTAGGACACAAATAAAACTTCTGCATATTATTTCTGAGAATCACAATATAGTTAAGGATTTCAAAAGGATATTGAAATGGAAAATAGCCAGTGATATTGGTAGCCTCAATGCAATTATTTTTTTAAAAAACGTTTATACCAAAAAGTCTCAAAACCACCATTTTAAGACTGTCAGTTATGAATGAATTACTTTCCTAGTTTTTAATAATCAAAGATGCCACAAACACACCCATATACTTAGCCATACACACACATGCACACAGTCTGCTCATTAGACCATCTCATTGGTTTCACAGCTTTGGTGTAATAACATTAACAGGAAGCCTCTAACATTAATACAGAAACTAATATCTAAATAAAGCATTCCTTTAGGTAAGTATCAGAACTCCAACTAGCACATAAGATACTGGAAATATCTTAGAACCTCAAAATTCACTGCTGTGAATCCGAGAAGTATAAAAATTCCTTATTGGAAACGTTATGCTATTCAAAATATTAAAATAGAAGCATCTGAGTTAAAACTCATATTTTTAAAATCTTGTTTTCTTATACTTGTAAATTTAATTTTATTGAAACATGGATACCAACAATAACATTTATGTCAATGCCTTCCATTCAATTTAGAATGAAAAGAATTAGAGGTAAGAAAAATGTGAGTACTTCCAATCATTTAATATACTTATTTCCAGCATTCCATTTGTATTGAAAATGTACCTGCTCTCAATGTCTGTACATTCTTTCTTTGTACTGCTTCTGTCACAACACGATCTTCAGTGGTAGGCTGACTGAGTTTTAAAAGAAAATAACTAATAAATCATATATATTTTATGCAATACAAAGTAACTAAAAATAAATATATATAATTACCTTCAAGGAAGGATGTTATTCAGGAGGTCTTACAAAGGAGAGGGGACACGTCATCAATTATATGTAGATATGACAGCGCTAACCAAACATTCATGCAGTGTTAATATCAAGCTGAGTCCCCATGCCTGGCTCTGAAAACAATTAATGTTGAGGATTCTTTTTGGCATCTTCTTTTATTGCCTAGGACAGCAAGGTGATGGAAATATACTGAGTAAAATAGGAATATAGGATTCCTAAACCACAAAGTTTGTATTTCAAAAGAGATTGTTTCAAATGCCTATAACTAAAATAGAAAAGTATGGATATTAATGTGAACATGTTGAGCTGATATGGATAAAAGGGACCATTAGGCCGGGCGCGGTGGCTCAAGCCTGTAATCCCAGCACTTTGGGAGTCCGAGACGGGTGGATCACGAGGTCAAGAGACTGAGACCATCCTGGTCAACATGGTGAAACCCCATCTCTACTAAAACTACAAAAAATTAGCTGGGCATGGTGGCATGTGCCTGTAGTCCCAGCTACTCAGGAGGCTGAGGCAGGAGAATTGCCTGAACCCAGGAGGCGGAGGTTGCGGTGAGCCGAGATCGCGCCATTGCACTCCAGCCGGGAAAAAAGAGGAAAACCCCGATCAAAAAAAAAAAAAAAAAAAAAAAAAAAAAGGGACCATTAAACAGTGGAGCAAATCATAACCTTAGAGAATCAATGTCAAGGCTGATGATGAATGCTAGAGTATTTAAACTGGAAAACATCAGAGGCATTGATGCCAGAACACCACAAATATTTATCATGTGCTTCCCCTTGTCCTGTCACTTAGGAAATAGACAGTTGGGATGCCAGTTCAGGTGAATGTGTGATTCACTTCTCATCAAAGAAAGTGTTCTAAATTGATCAGCTATGATACACACTTATGAAATAACAGTTTCTCAAAATTCTCATTTTCCCATGCCCACGTGGCTACTGAAGCACCTACATTTCTCATATCCTCTTGTTTGATCTTTTCTTAAGAGTTCCTTGATCCACTCATGCAAGACTTAACACACATCAAATAAACCATATAGAATAAGCTTTCAGTATCAAAATATTTATCAAAAGAGAAAACATTGAATTGCCACAGTCTTGATAGAAAAGAATAAACTTTTATATTTCAAGATCAGTGCAGTACTCTTAGAAAATGACAATTTTGGTATTCAAAGAATAAATTTTATAATACGACTGCTTCTAAAATTAGCTAAGTTCAATATGTCATCTTACTCTATAAACGACTTGTATAAATCAGGTATCATATCAAATAACTGGCTAACACCCCCCCCCCCAAATTAGCCAAAATGCAACTTAATCACATCTTACTCACTCATGTCAAAGAAACTTCTTGCTCTGAGGCCTGATAGTTATGA
>NW_022438643.1:0-3369 GCF_009761245.1 Sapajus apella
CTTTTTTTGTTGTTGGAGGCAGGGTCTTGCCTGTCAGCCAGGCTGGAGTGGAGTGAAGTGATCATGGCTCACTGCAGCCTCAATCTCCTGGGCTCAATTGATCCTCCCCCCTGAGACTCCGAGTAGCTGGGACGGCAGGTGCAAACCACCACACGCAGCTAATTTTTGTATTTTTTGAAAAGACACCGTTTCACCATGTTGCCCAGGCTAGTCTCAAGCTCCTAGGCTCAAGGGGTCGACCTGCCTCAGCCTCCCAAAGTGCTAGAATTACAGGCATGAGCCACTGTGCCTGGCCTGCTATCTTTATCTTGAGAGAGATTTGTACTTGAAAGTACTATATACCATAATGAGAAGACAGACTAAATATGGCTTCATTACAACAAACATTTTGATAAATTCCATTGTTTACTACTGTATGTTAAAAATTTATGTAGTAGCTCAACAAGTGCCTAAAATATGCCATAAAAATCAAGGTGCTTTCCCTGCTGGAAAAGGTCTTCCAGCTTCATCTAATTAAATCAGCAGCATTCATTAGATAGCAGTTAAATTCTACCTTCTCTTTGATATCTCCCTCCTTTGTATTCCCCAACCTGAGGGCTGAGGGTTTTACCTTTCCCTCTCTAATTTTCTGTGACCCACTGCTTATGCTTCTGTTATGAGTGATTAGAAGCTTCATGTTGTAGATTTTGTATATCTGTGATCTACAGCACATGACAATTAGGGGATGTGTTTTATCTACATTGCTATCCATTGCAGAACCTAGTACACAGACAGAGATGTTCAAAAAACATGTGCTGAATATTTCTGGCTTTCTATAAATAGTCCATTTCCCTGTTCCATTAAAGAACATTATTGTCCATCTAATCACAGGACATTATGCAGCACCCTTTGTGTCTTAAGAAACATGGGGAGAAGTTACAATGTACTCAGTCAGCATCATCACTGCATTGCAAAGCCCTGAAATTGCAGTTGTTTTGGAAAGGGGTAGAGAGAGAACATGACTATGCTTTACAAGTTAATCACTACTGTTCGGATCATCTTACCAAAGGGTGGAGGAATTGGCCGAGGCCCAAAATGTCCACAGAACTGAGGTAGTGGTCCATATCGAATAGGTGGTGGTACAGGGCCTCCCATGAGGGTGCTCATAAGAGGGGTTCCTGGGAAAGGAGGGGGCCCTTTTGGAATCATATTCACCTGCAGAGTAGAAGCAATAGAAGCTTTGAAATACTCTGGTATGACAGACAAAAGTACCAACACCAGTAAATTCTAAAACCAATGAAGAACATCTCAGGCACCTGTCCAAAGAGCAGAATTAGTGCAACAACTACTGCTCTCATTTGTTCCCACCGACAGCTTAGAAAGGTTAAAAGTATGTCACAGGAGTGAACATTTTTGCTATAATCATATTATTGCTTATATCTGCACATGGAAAGGAAAGCAGAGGTTATAAAGGGAAGTCATTCTTCACTAATACTATTTCTAAGGCAGTCACTCCCTCTGCACATCCCTCCCATCAGAATAATTTCCATATTTAAAATGCAAAGAATGAAACGGAATGAAAAATCCATTCTCTACCATGTCATAGTAATTATTCCGAGTACCTTCAACAGGCCTTACATACGTTAACTGGAATTCTCCTATCTCTAAATCTCTAATAGGACAATCTTGTTCTAAATATGCAGGAACACAGGCAAATAAAGTATGAGATAATTTGCTGACAGTACACAGCATGTAAGAACCTGGGCTGGAATTCAATGCCAGGTTTGACTCCAAGGCCATGTCCTTTCCACCTCTACTTCTCCTCTCTAACAAAGTAGTCTCTAATGTCTTTGAAGTCTTCTACTTCAAAGGGGTCTTGGGTCTTGTCCAAGTTGCACTTGGATAAAAAGATTTCTCAAGAGATGTATATTCCTCAAGTCATGTGCTGGAACTCGAAAGCGTGTTCCAAGAGGAACAATGTTATATACACAAACTACACAGGCACACTCTATTTACCTTCATTCCCTAGTAATACTGTCTACTATGAGACACTGACTAATCATTTCCTATGGGAAAGTGGTTTGAAAACTCTCAATCATTAAAATAAATGTACTTTGATTTCAATACAGAGAAGCATGGTGAGGTATGATCAGAGGACTTACCAGCCTTAACAGCTAAACAAGTTACAAGAGAATACACTTATGTGAATACTGTTTAAGGACACTGCTGAGACCTGGCTCAATGGGTAATTACAGACTTCCACTATTCAGTACTGCACTTCCAACAAACATTCTTCTGTTATCAATCTGTAATTTCAGATCATTCAAAATAGGTTTTGCCTAGTATACAATTGGAGACATTCTTAAATAGAACATTTCCAAATGAAGACATAATAATGAATTATACAATTTACAATGAATTTACTTTGCATAAGAGCATTAAACACTTAAATACAGAAAAGCGGAGACTTTTCACTTTTGCTTAAGTTAATTACAGTTACAGCAAATGCTCTACACAGGTTATATGTCTAACCAAACAGAAGAGAGAAGAAAAGCCCAACAAATCAGTCAGATTTCAGGAGCACTCCCAAGTCAAGGACAGAAGTAAGATCAATATCGCCAGGCAATTTATAGCCCAGTTCAGTCCACACTTCTAAGTGCTTACTGCTACTGGATGCTTAGCTGAAGATGTAATGCTGAGAACTGAGGGGACTTCAGGCTCTTGGAGAACAGTTTGCTTTTTTAGAAAAATAAATGAGACAGTACCGAAAGATCACAAAAATAGGAGATGAAGGAAAGAGAGAGTTGTAGGAAAAGCTAAATGTCCTTGAAATAGCTATTCAAAATGGATACGTTTACCTTGCCTTCATCCATCACCCTGGTAGTGGAAGAGCCTCTTGAGCTGTTCATCATGGCAGCTGTGCCATATTCTTGATCTGTTAAAGACCAGATAACGGACATAGGCTTACTCTGACTTGTGTACTCTATGAGGAGGATAAAAAAATCCTCTCCCCACTTCCTGCATGGTTTTAGACTCTTTAAACACTCTTGCTCCCTTAGGAGAAGGAGATGGTTGTCCGAATGCCTCAGTGGACCATTGTGGAGGAGACAGAGGCCCGTCCACTGATCCTTGTGAAAGAAACAACAGAGCCCTTCAATGTAATTTTCAGAAAAAATAACAAGCTGTAGACAGGTTAGGGTTCAAGTCTATCTGGAAAGTAACATTAAAAACGGGTCTCCCGATACTCATGAAGGCAAATGATTTACAATTTATTCATGGGCTTAAAAAATTAACATAAGAAATGCTGGGCCGGGTGTGGTGGCTCACGCATGTAATCCCAGCACTTTGGGAGGCCGAGGCGGGTGGATCCCGAGGTCAACAGATCGAGAC
>NW_022438643.1:3379-13168 GCF_009761245.1 Sapajus apella
TTTGGAGTCATATTAACCTGCAGAGTAGAAGCAATTGAAGTTTTGAAATACTCTGGTATGACAGACAAAGTACCAACAGCAGTAAAAACTAAAACCCAGTGAAGAACTTGTCAGGCACTTGTCCGAATAGCAGAATTAGTGCAACAACTACCGCTCTCATTTGTTCCCACCGACAGCTTAGAAAGGTTAAAAGTATGTCACAGGACTGAACACTTTTGCCATAAACATACTATTGCTTATATCTGCACGTGGAAGGGAAAGCAGAGGTTATAAAGGGAAGTCATTCCTGACTAATACTATTTCTAAGGCAGTCACTCCCTCTGCACATCCCTCCCATCAGAATAATTTCCATATTTAGAATGCAGGGAATGAAAGGGAATGAAAAATCCATTCTCTACCATGTCATAGCAATTATTCCAAGTACCTTCAACAGTCCTTACATATGTTAACTTGAATTCTCCTATCTCTAAATCTCTAATAGGACCATCTTGTTCTAAATATGCAGGAACACAGGCACAGAGAGTATTAGATAATTTGCTGACAGTCACACAGCATGTTACAACCTGGGCTGGAATTCAATGCCAGGTTTGACTCCAAGGCCATGTTCTTTCCACCTCTATTTTTCCTCTCTAACAAAGGAGTCTCTGCTGTCTTTGACGTCTTCTTCAAAGGGGTCTTGGGTCTTATCCAAGTTGCCCTTGAATAAAAAGATTTCTCAAGAGATGTGTATTCCTCGAGTCATGTGCTGGAACTAGAAAGCATGTTCCAAGAGAAACAATGTTATATACACAAATTACACAGGCACACTCTGTTTACCTTCATTCACAAGTAATACCTTCTACTATGAGACACTGACTAATCATTTCCTATGGGAAAGTGGTTTGGAAATTCTCAATCATTAAAATAAGTGTACTTTGTTTTCAATACAGAGAAGCATGGAGAGGTAAGATCAGAGGACTTACCAGCCTTAACAGCTAAACAATTTACAAGAGAATACACTTATGTGAATACTGTTTAAGGACACTTCTCAGAACTGTCTCAATGGGTAATTACAGACTTCCAGTATTCAGTACTGCACTTCCAGCAAACATTAAGAGCATTAGACACTGAAATACAGAAGATTGATGACTTTTCACTGTCGTTTAAGTTAATTGCAGTTACAGCAAATGCTCTACACAGGTTAAATATCTAACCAAACGGAAGAGAGGAAAAAAGTCCAACAAATCAGTCAAATTTCAGCACCACTCCCAAGTCAAAGACAAAAGTAAGATCAATATTGCCAATCAATTTATTGCCCTGTTCAGTCCACACTTCTAAGTAGTTACTGCTACTGGATGCTCAGCTGAAGATGTAATGCTGGGAACTGAGGGGACTTCAGGCTCTTGGAGAACAGTTTGCTTTTTCAGAGAAATAAATGAGACAGTACCAATAGACCACACAAATAGGAGATGAAGCAAAGAGAGAGTTGTAGGAAAAGCTAAATGTTCTTGAAATAACTATTCAAAATGGGTACGTTTACCTTGCCTTCATCCATCGCCCTGGTAGGGGAAGAGCCTCTTGAGCTGTTGTCCATCATGGCAGCTGTACCAGATTCTGGATCTGTTAAAGACCAGATAACTGACATAGGCTTACTCTGACTTGTGTACTCTATGAGGAGGATGAAAACAATCCTCTCCCCACTTCCTGCATGGTTTTAGACTCTTTAAACACTCTTGCTCCCTTACCAGAAGGAGAGCCGTTCCCAGATGCCTCAGCGGACCATTGAGGATGAGACAGAGGCCAGTCCACAGACCCTTGTGAAAGAAATAACAGAGTACTTGTATGTATTTTTCAAAAGAAATAACAAATTGTAGACAGGTTAGGGTTCAAGTTTATCTGGAAAGCAACATTAAAAATGGGTCTCCTGATACTCATGAAGGCAAATCATTTATAACTTATTCACGGACTTAAAGAATTAAAATATAAATACTGGTCCAGGCGCCATTTTGCACGCCTGTAATCCCAGCACTTTGGGAGGTTGAGGAGGGTGTATGACGAGGTCAAGAGATTGAGACCATCCTGGTCAAAATGGTGAAACCCAATCTCTACTAAACATACAAAAAACTAACTGGGCATGGTGGCGCGTGCCTGTAATCCCAGCTACTCTGGAGTCTGAGGCAGGAGAATTGCCTGAACCCAGGAGGTGGAGTTTGCCTAAGCCGCGATTGCCCCATTGCACTCCAGCCTGAGTAACAAGAGCGAATCTCCGTCTCAAAGAGAAAAAAAAAAAGGAAATGCATTGCACTGAAAGAACAATAAACACTGCACATTAATGGTTTTCGTCTACACTTCAAGCTACAGACTTCTATATACAGTATTCTACATTGTGATTTTTGTTCAGTGTATATATAATCCGACTTCCATATCTTACTATTATAGACATGTTTAGGATTCAAAATAGACTCAACAACATTTCATACTACGTATAGTAATGAGAAGTCAAAACCGGTATGCCTCATAAACTATAACGTTGGTAAGGCAAATACAGTTGATTCTTGAACCATGCAGGGATTAGGTGTGCTGATCCCCTGTGGAGTCAAAAACCCACATGTAACTTTTGATTCCCCAAAGCCTACCTACTAATAATAAATTGCCTATTGACAAGAAGCCTTACCAATAACATAAACAGTTGATTAACACACATTCTGTATATATACATACATATATATATATATATATATATATATATATAGTATGCTGTATTCTTACATTGAAGAGTAAGCTAAAGAAAATGTTACTGAAATTTTAAGAGGAAATGCATGTACAATACTGTATTGTATTTGCCTGTAATGTAAGTGTACAGGATCTGTTTACCAGATGAATCATCTGACAGAAATGGCAGATAACTGCTGCTGCACACTCCAATCTATGGTATATATCAAAAAAATTCAACTTTTCTAGTAATATCATGACTTTGCTTCTTGAGAATACTTCCAGCATCACTAGTGACACTGCATTTGGGTCACATGGTGTTATTCAAGGTTTATGTTATTGCACTAAACATAAAGAATGAAGAAGAACCATGAGAGATTATGTTTACATGGAGATTAACATCACACGGTGTTTAAAGTGCATACTCGCCGCACTTGAGCTCACTGCCATAGCAACAGGAGGTGGCTATGAAATTATTGTAGTACTACATTGTGTACTACTTCTAACTTTATGCATTTATGATTTAATACTGTGTCTTTACATGTGTTTACTTTCTCCCAATTGTGAATGGTGTCATGTATACCTGTGTTTCTGTGTTCAAGTTTTGATAAATTTTTTGAAATAGATTTTTGTATATTTTATAATAGTATATGATAAAGTAGACTAGTATCTACATATATTTCATGCATTCATAACATACATAATTTTTAAAAATATTTCTAGGTTGTGTGGTTCATTTGCCAGTTCTTTCAATTTACTGCAAGTTCCAAAAAATTTCCCAAGGTATTTTTTGAAATAACTCTGCATATAAACGGACCTGCACAAATCAAACCTGTGTTGTTCAAGGGTCAGCTGTATTTGGAACAGGAATCCCACAGAAATTTAATGTAAAGATAAAGGCTTACAATTCAAATTAAAAAAATAAATAAATAAAAAACAATGAAAGGACCTCAAGGAAAATAATAAATGCTTTCTGTTCTACAACAAACCTTGCAGTTGAATACTTATCCACCAAGACAAATTAAGAAATTTTCTTTTCTATACTGGACAGACCCAAATTCTAAAGTGTTGCTTGCATTAGAATCCTCAAGTAAAAGGGAAAAAGCCACCTGAAACAGTATTGCAAGGAAACATGTGAATGCTCACCAAATTCACTTCTAGGCATATCTCTTAGACTGAGAGTAGCAGAGAGCGGTCTCACAGGTGGCTCCACTGTCAGTGGAGGGGAGCGTTCTCCACCACTCACAGGGGATGGGCCAAAGGAGCCATTCTGGCTCAGAGGACCTACAGATGACAGCGTCTTGTTACCATTTTATGACCGCCTTTTGTTCTTAAGTTCTTGCAATTATTTTTAGGGTATCATAACCATTATACACAGAAACAAAAGTCATTTATATACATTTTACACCCAAAATAGACTGTTGCCCTTTACAAGTTGCTCCCTTACCTCTCTGGGGAGGGTTTTGTGTATTTCGTCTTCCCGGCATTGATTTTACAATCACAGGTTCTTCCTGCAGGATTGTCACCTTTTCCATGAATTCTAATAGTCTTGAATATAGAGAAAGAGTATTTAAGAAAGACTTAAATATGAAACAGAAACCAATTCCTTAAGAGGTAACACTGAAAACATAGGCATCAAAATCACATACTTGTGTCTCAAGTTTGTAGCTTCCATTTTCTCTTCAGCTATAACTCTTTCTGCAGCACGAGCTTTGAGCTATTGAAGAAATATATTCAAATTAAGTTCTAGGAGACTATGCACCATATAAAGGAAAGAAAAAAGAAATCTTACCCAGTTTTCATGAGCTTTCTTCTCATGGGTAGCTATCTGAAAAAGATAATACATCACAAAATATGCTTACAGATTCATTATAATAACCTGTATTAATTATCAAAGAATTCTGGGCACTAAATGGGAGACTAGAATAATTACCTGGTTTTTAAATAATCGCTCTGTTTTCTGTAATTCATTCTCCATTTCTTCTATTCTCCGCCTAAGAATTACACTTGGCTTTATGAGTTAAAGCACAACCAAATAAAAACCCAAACAATATGACTATGTTAACACTTATCCTAACAACTGTACCCTAATAGAGCTACTTTAACTGTTCCTAAATATGTTTCTCAAATAACCCTGTTATCTTCCACCATAAACCTTTTTTTTTTCCTTTTTTCATCCTTTAACTATATCATAATAAAATTCCCAAAGTTAGGAATACTGGGTCTAACAAATGGCAAAATCACCTTAACAGCTTTTGGTACATCATACAACAAACTGCCCCCCTCCCCACCCCTACCCCCAGAACTGTTTGCATGAACCAAGTTCTCTTACAGTTTTGCCAACACTGGGTATTTGTTAATGATTTTCCATTTGTTAACTTAAAATTTAGTTTGTCTTTTGTGTGAATTTATGTATTCATGTCCTCTAACCATTTATTTATGCTTTTTTGCCAAAAAAAAAACCTAGTTTCATTAGCCAGTGACACCGTCTTTAGAGGGTGAACTTACTTGTAAGTTTTTACTTCCTCTGCAGCCGAACCTGCCTTTTCATCAGCAGCTGATAGCCTCTGCTCTCTTTGTTGTCGCTCATACTCTTCTTGACTTAATTTCCTAAGATAAAACTGGTGGTCAGTGAAAGTATTTCTTTTTTTCTTCTGGCATTCTGTAGGAATGCTCTATTAAAATGTCACTTCCTATCCTATTTTTAAAAATGCACAGACTATAAAAAGTCGTAGGAAGGAATTCAAACTGTCTTTTAGGATAAAAATCCAACTGTGGCCTGTTGATACATCACCTGCATTTTCTAATGTCTCATAACTCTTTCCTTACTAGTAAGTAAATGTAATAAAAAAAAAAAACACTATGTGCCCCATGGGAAAGACTGTTGTGTTGAAATTATGAATGCTTACTTTTCTTCAATGTAGAAAGCCAGGACTGATCAACCTAACACAGTTAAGCTTATTAGGATAAAACAGGAGATAATTACTTCTCTTATTTGTAACCATGGGAAAACCACTAATTAATTTTCTTATGGGCTGTTTCTCAATCCAAGACTGGTACCATGATAAAGAGAGCCAATGAAAGGGCTTTTTAGAACATGCCTTCTAACTGTACAGCTAGCCACAGAACATTTTCACACTTCAGATATGGAGCTCCCCTACCTATTTCAAAGGAATCATGATTAAGCAGAGAGACAAATCTGAGTATTGCCAATGTCTGTTGAACAGAAAAAGAATCCAAACTGTCCTGTAATCAGGGTGCTCTGTACTGAAAATTGGTTTTAACCTGATAAATTTCAAGCTCAAGATGTCAACATACTGTAACCAGATTGTAAAGGAAGCAACATGTAATTGTTTAAAAGTGCTACTTGTAGTTACCCTTGTACTTCTTTACTCATAATTCTGATACAAAAGATACTTGAATCTTTTCTATAAATTGGAAACAAAAATAGAGGAGCTATAGTAAAAAACGTTATTAACACCAAAGAGAAAAAATGTATGTATTCTTTTATAACTGCTCATTTAATATTTCAGCATATATTTTGTGAGTGGTTGTAACATACTAGTTACCTTATAAGAGGCTAAGATAAAGGTTTGGGTATGGTAAGTACCACCTCTGCACTAAAGGAGCTCACAGTTAAATGTATAAAAGGTTCATATAAGAATAGAACAATCCCTCTGTGACTCTGGCTTAGAAGGAAATGTGTAAAAAACAAGTCTTAAAGAAAGATTCAAGAGAATTTTTCTTCCAATAATGGATGAGTTAGTCTGTAAACACTGAAAATAAGAACATATGGACAAAAATATAAAGAATGTGCTTGAAGGCATCAGAAAGCTAATAAAGCAGTGAAGAAAATCCAGTAGGAAAAACCACAGTATTATAAGTAAGTCTGGCATTTTAAGCAATTGTCCCCCAGGTTCATTCACACATTAAAGATAAGCCAGACATATACAAAGGTTGAGAACAACTTTCAACAGATCCCTGGGTTCAGAGAAACAAGAGGTGAGTTTAGGGCTGACAATGAGAAGGCCCCTGAGAAAAAGCCCTAGGCTTTGGGTTGAGACCAGAAAAGAGCTGCACACTTGGAGTACTGAACAGGCAATATAATGTCCTTTAAACAGACTAAGCCATTTTTCAATGAACTTAATAGCTAACTGGAATAAAGTGATGACCGCATGCTAGAGGTAATCTCAAATCTTTTCTGTAGGATGATAACATCATCCAGGACCTCAAATTCCCCCTACAATTTTCATAAACAATGTTCGCCACTCCATCAGAACAAACCAGGCATTTCATAAGACAAGACAATGTGATTGCAGTCTAAAAGACAAGAGAAACAGGCTCATAAGGGTTCCACGTAATAGGATTACCACATAGATTTTGAAACAATTGTGCCTTACATATTGAAGGAAGTAAAAGTCATGATTATGGATTTCAGCAGAGGATCAGAAACTGTAAAGGTAAAAAATAGTAAGTGAAACCAAAAAGAACTCAATTAATAATTACAGCAGATTAGATAACTGAAGTGAGATTTTAGCACACTGGAAGATAGGTCAGAAGAAAACATCCAGAATGAAGCAAATTCAGGATGTAGGAGCACTGGGCAAGGGTAGAAGCACTGGGCAAGGAAGAGGGATGCTAGTATGTTTAACTGGATTCTCAGGACAAGAGAGAATGAAATGGAATTAATATGTGAAAAAAGAGGCCCCAAATTCAAGAGATATTTATAACCTCAAACAGTATAAATGCAAAAGAAAAAGCAGGAGGGTAGAGGTGGAGGGGTGATGACAAAACCCTACATGAGGCATCTCCCAATAAAATTGCTGAAGAACCAAAAAGAAAAATGACTAATGGCAGCTAGGGAAGGCATGGTGTATTTGAAAAAGAGAAAATAAGAATGATAATAGATTCCTCAGAGAAACTTTAAAACCAGAATATAATTGGTTACCTTTAAAGTGCTGGTATTAAACAACTATCAAAATTCCATAACCAGTAGAAAGATCCTTTTAATGTTGGGTGCAGTGGCTCACACCTGTAATCTCAGCACTTTGGGAGCCCAAGGCAGGTGGATCACCTCCTGAGGTCAGGAGTTCGAGACCAGTCTGACCAACATGGAGAAACCCCATCTCCACTAAAAAAAAAAAAAAAAGTTGTTTAATACCAGATTAGCTGGATTAGCTGAGCATGGTGGTGCACACCTGTAATCCCAGCTACTCAGGAGGCTGAGGCAGGAGAATCACTTGAACCTGGGAGGTGGAGGTTGCGATGAGCGGAGGTCGCACTGTTGCACTCCATCCTGGGCAACAAGAGCGAAACTCTGTCTCAAAAAAAAAGATCCTTTTAAAATAGAGTCAAAATAAAGACATTTTCATACAAAAATACACTCACTGAACCTGAATTCAGGTATATTCTTCAAATAGAATGACAGTGATCGCAAATGGAAGACTGAAGATGTAGGAGAATAAAGTATGATAGTAACTATAAATATGTATGTAAATTGAGTATCAGCAGGATAGCACTGTAAAACACAAAACATTTTGTGGTTTGAGCTATATAGAGCATTACAGTACATTACCACAATAACATTTAAGTCAGGGGGAAGTTAAAGCCCAGAAAGAGGTAACTCCTCAGCCTGGTGCCTGGTGTGGTGGTTCACGCCTATAGTCCCAGCACTTTGGGAAGCTGAGGTGGGCGGATCATGAGGTCAAGAGATTGAGGCCATCCTGGCCAATATGGTGAAACCCCATCTCTGAAACAAAATACATCTCTACTGAAAATACAAAAATTAGCCAGGCATGGTGATGGGCGCCTGTAGTCCCAGCTACTTGAGACAGGAGAATCGCTTGAACCCAGGAAGGAGAAATTGCAGTGAGCCGAGATTGTGCCACTGCACTCCAGCCTGCCGACAGAGAGAGACTCTGTTTCAAAAAAAAAAAAAAGGTAACTCCTCTATGAAGAAAGAGGCAACTCCCTTATGTCAGGCTTTGTAATAAGTCCAAGATACCTACTGTGGCCTTTAAGGTAATTACAACAAGACAAGTAGAACAGCTTGTAACCACCAAGCTTAAATAGAGAAGAACAGAAGAATTTAAAATACTCTAACAATTCAAAAAAAGGAAAAAGGAACATAGAACAGGCCATCAAATAAAGAACAGATACCAATATGTAGATTTAAACTCAAATATATTTTAGGAATTACATTTAAGAAGCAAATGAGTGCTCAGTCTGTGTAGCTACCTGTTTATTTATGCTACTGACTCCAGAAAAGATTTTTAGGAGCATGAACATGTGAGTAGGTAGGTGACTGCCAGGCAGAAACAATAAAGGACATTTTTACTGCAGAAAAAACAGCATACATAAAGACAAAGAAGTTTGGAGTGGCATGGAGAACGGTTGAGTGTCTACAGTTCAAGCAGCAACAGAAGAAACCACAGGAAGTGCACCTGGAGAGGCAGCTCAGGGCTAGCTGAGGGGAAAGTGGCCTCTGTACTTGTTAAGGAGTATGGAATTGACCCTCAAGGGAATGGAGCATACTTGATAGATTTCAAGCACATAATGACATGGACAGACTTGTATTTTAGAAAGTTCACTCTAGCAGCTATAGAGACAATCAGAATTTGGAAGCAGATGTATAAGAAAGACTGAAGATAGATAGGTGATTAGCTAGGGGACTGGCATAAAAGATGACAAGAGCCTGAACACACACAGTGACTTTAGGGGTGGACAGCAGAGTACAAGCCACACATGGAGATGGAATGAATGTTGTGGCACATAAATGGGTTAACTGGATCATGAAGAAAAACAGTTGCCATTTAAGTAATTCACATTACTACTGGAGGTAGAGACGTGCTCTTTTTTTTTAAAAGTAATGAAATGAGGAATGTCTCTCTGAAGCAGGACAGGCATTTAGAGTTGGCCTGAGCAAAATCTGGAAAATCTAAACGGCGGCTGGGTGAGCAAAGAATTAGAGAAAAAGTTAATGGTATAGTTTTAATGTTTAATGGCATATGGCAGTAGCAGACTAAGCATTTTAAAAGGTTAAATTTGCTTTGCAAGCGAGGTCTTCTCACACACTGCCATATACACCATAGAGTAAAA
>NW_022438644.1:0-3295 GCF_009761245.1 Sapajus apella
GGAGGATCCCTTTGGCCTAGGAGTTCAAGACCACCCTAAGCACAAAGTGAGACCCCCCCACCTCTACAGAAAAATTAAAAAATTAGTCGGATTCGGTCAGGCTGGCCTGTAGTCCCAGCTACTCCAGAGGCTGACATGGGAGGATCTCTCGAGCCCAGGAGGTTTAGGCTGCAGTGAATGGTGATCTGTAGCCGCACTACTGCACTTCAGCATGGGTGACACAGGAGACTTTTTCTCAAAAAATTAAATTAAATTAAAAAGCTGGGATTATGATCCCTGTTAGAAAAGGTCACCTGAGACATTATTGCATATACCATAAACAGTGGGAAATGCTGCAAATTACATTGTGTCCCAAGGTAAGAGGCCACCCATTTTAAAATATGTACATATTTCTGAGACACTAAAATGAGAAAAATATTTACCTCAGAATTAAATTCCATTATCCACTCTTTTATTTTCAACTTTTAGTGCCACTTTGTTTACATATTGAAAATAGCATAGAGATTAGAGTTGTGATTTTTTATTTTTAAAATTATTTTTATTTTATTTATTTATTTATTTGACAGAATCTTGCTCTGTCGCCCAGGCTGGAATGCAGTGGTGTGATCTCGGCTCACTGTAACCTCTGCCTCCCAGGTTTAAACCATACTTGTGCCTCAGCCTCCCTAGTAGCTGGGACCACAGTTTCTGCCACAATGCCCACGTAATTTTTGTATTTTTAGAAGGGATGGGGTTTCACTATGTTGGCCAGACTTGCCTTGAACTCCTGGCCTCATGTGATACATCTGCCTCGGCCTCCCAAAGTGCTGGGATTACAGGCATGTGCCACGTCCCTGGCCAAGCAGTGACATTTTAAACCTATTTTTATGATTGCATTTGTTTTTTCACTATTTAGCTCAAAACATTGAAATCGTTTTTCGGTAAGTGGGAAAATCATCTTCCTCACTCCTCCAGTATCTGTAAGGTGCAATTTCTCATAAATACTTGCAGCTTCTTGCTTTCCCTTTTAGTGCTCCTCACATATTATGTGGTTTGTGGTATAAAAATCATTATTTGTGACAGACACTGGGCCAACTGTATTTTGTGCTTTACCTTGTGTCATTCTCAACTGAAAACTGTGGCGAGCACATGCTTTGTACTGGGCTTGCTTCTCAGTTCTCCCCATTTTGTAGATGCACAGCCTCACTTAGGGAAGTTGGAGTATGTGTAGCTCTGCCTGTGGCTGAGTTAATTATTATGGACACGCTCTCTCAAAACAGAAAACAAGAGGTTTGTTTTTTGGAAGACGTTTACCATGAATTCAGTACCTTTAATAATTTCAAAACTTTACAGATGATTTTGTGTGAGTTTGTTAGACTGTGTATCTTGCAGGATGGATCTACTTTATCTAATTTGTTTAATTTATGACTACAGAGTTATTTTTAGACCATTTTAAAAAGTAACCCTTGTGGCTCAGGCGGGATGGCTCACACCTATAATCCTAGCACTTTGGGAGGTTGAGGTGGGTGGATAACTTGAGACCCAGAGTTCAAGACGAGCCTGGCCAACATAGCGAAAACCCATCTTTACTAAAAATACAAAAAATAATAATAATAATAATTAGCCAGACATGGTGGTGCATGCCTGTAATTCCAGTTACTCAAGAGGCTGAATCACAAGAATCACTGGAACCCAGGAGGTGGAGGTTGTAGTGAGCCAAGGTTGTGCCACTGCACTCCAGCCTGGGTGACAGAGCGAGATTCTATGTCAAAAAAGAAAAAAAAGTTACCATTGTTAATACATTAATCGACATAAAGACACTGCTAGTTAACATCAATTTGCCTCTCTAAATCTGCTTAGCACTATTCAGTCAGCTCTATGATACAAGAAGTAATCTAAATGGGCTGCACTGGAGAGCTAGTTTTGCTCCCAGGCTTCTGATTGAGTCTAGGCACTGAAAGACACCAGCTGTTCAGAGACATGTAGAGTAATTTATTACCTTGCTTTGTTACCTTTGGGCCTTGGGGTACTGAATTATTATACCTAAAGTCAAAAAGAGGCTGGCTGTGGTGGTTCATGCCTGCCATCACAGCAATTTGTGAGGCCTAGGAATGAGGATCAATTGAGGCCAGTAGTTCAAAACCAACTTGGATAACAGAGTGAGATTCTGTCTCCACAAAAAATTAAAAAATTAGCCAGGTATGGTTGCACATACCTGTAGTCTCAGCTACTTAGGAGGCTGAGGAGGGAAGACTGTGTGAGCTGGGGGTGGTTGAGGCTGCCGTGAGCTATGCTTGTGCCACTGCACTCCAGCCTGGGTGACAGAGTGAGACCCTCTCTCAAAAAAAGAAGCAGCAAAAACAAACAAACAAAAAAAAACTGAGAAGTAACCCTTTCCATTAACAGTTTCTTGCTTTCTCTAACAGCACTCATTCTCTTGCCCCTACTGAATAGAAATGGTAATGCTTTCTTCTAGTGTCAAGTCTAGAGTGCTCCCTACCTTTTATTGGTTTCCTTTACCCTGTCCACATACTCACGTTGTAAGTAGTCGGATTATTACTAATAATTCACATTATTACTATAATAAACTCTTCTCAGCCACCCCTTTAGAATGTGCATCTGTTTTATGCAGCAATGTTGATGATACAGGTTCAACTGGCAAGTATAAAATTACTCCAAAATATTTAGCAAAGGCCGAGCATGGTGGCTCAAGCCTGTAATCTCAGCATTTTGGGAGTGGAGGCAGGTGGATCATGAGGTCAGGAGTTCGAGACCTCTCTAGCCAACATAGTGAAACCTCTTCTCTACTAAAAATACAAAAAATTAGCAGGTGTGGTGGTGTGCCTCTGCAATCCCAGCTACTCCAGAGGCTGAGGCAGGAGAATCGCATGAACCGGGGAGGCAGAGGTTGCAGTGAGCTGAAATAACACCATTGCACTCCAGCCTTGGCGACAGTGTGAGACTCCATCTGGAAAAAAAAAAAAAAAAAACCCACACAAAATATTTCATTCTGGGGCATTTCAGAATTTGGACAAAGAAACTTGATATACAGAGCATCAGAGCAAACAGACTGAGCATCTGCCAAAGAAAAAGAAAAGGACAGTGACATATTATGGAAACTGAAGAAATACATTTGCTATACAAAATGCTGAAGAGAGGTTGTGGATTGTGGGAATTGGAAAATGAAATTGTGAAATGAAAGTTTCATTGTGCAGCATTCACAGTAAAGTGAAAATTGGAGAGAATGAATATACAGTTCTTATATTACACTTTTGACTTCTTATTTAAAAATAATTTTTTTTTTTTTTTTTTTTTT
>NW_022438644.1:3395-13163 GCF_009761245.1 Sapajus apella
TTTTTTGAGACGGAGTTTCACTCATGTTACCCAGGCTGGAGTGCAATGGCGCGATCTCGGCTCACCGCAACCTCCGCCTCCTGGGTTCAGGCAATTCTCCTGCCTCAGCTTCCTGAGTAGCTGGGATTACAGGCACGCACCACCATGCCCAGCTAATGTTTTGTATTTTTAGTAGAGACGGGGTTTCACCGTGTTGACCAGGATGGTCTCGATCTCTTGACCTCGTGATCCACCCGCGTCAGCCTCCTAAAGTGCTGGGATTACAGGTTTGAGCCACCGCGCCCGGCCAAAAAAAATAATTTTAAATTTACAAGAAAATGCAAGAATGAACCACAGAAATCCAGCATACCTTTTATCCATATTCTCAGTTTTTAATAATATACCACATTTGGCTCTCCTCTCTCTAAAGAATTTGGGAAAAGATTATACAACTTATGGCCAGTGTACATTAATATTTAGTGTGTATTTCCTAAGAACAAGGATATTTTCTTACATAAGTACAGTACAGTTATCAAATTTAGGGAATTTAACCTTACTATAATACACATACATAAAGTCCATACTCCAGTTTTGCCAGTCTTCCCAATAACGATCTTTACAGCACGTATATTCCTCCAATTCATGTCCCAGTCCAGATTCAAATATTACCTTTAGTTATCATATACTTTTATTTTCCTTTAATATGGAAGTGTTCCTCACTCTTTCATGCTCTTGACATTTTGAAGAAAACTGGTCAATTATTTCATTGAATAGTCCGCGACTTGGGTTTTTCTAATTAATCCTCATGATCAGACTCAGATTATGCATCACCTGTGGATTGCCGCAGAAGTCATATTGTGTAACTTCAAGGCACCACATTTAAAACTATGAGGTATCTTGTTGCTCACTGTTGATGTTAACTTTGATTGTCCGAGAAAGACTTTTGATGTCTCCACTAAAAAGCTACTATTTCCTCCCTCTCAACTAATAAGCAATCCAAGAAAAGTTAATTTGAGATCCTGCCACAGGGGTGAGGTGGGACCACGCAGCCCCAGGCTTCAGGCTTGTATGACTGATTCCGTCTTCCATGTACACGACCACTGGACCTACATCATCAGCCCTGGGCAGGGCTCAGCCAGCGATCTGGAGTTTCCTGTGTGTGCCAGTGCTTCGCCAACCACTGCAGCCCCAGCACCAGCATGACTGAGACCCAACACAAGTCAGGAAGCATGAAGCTGCACTCAAAAATCAGTAGAGGAAATAGATAACATTTAAAACAAAATAAATACATAAGTAAATTTCTAAAATGCAAATAGAAAACAATACAAACTGAACACCTTGCTCTGGAGTAAAATGCACGGAAAGAAAATTTAAAATGCAAAGCATACAGAGAATTAACCATAAAATAGAAACCGCAAGCATTACTAAACCGTGTGATCTTATGATAACCGCTGTCACGCCTAAACCGGTACGATTGTACCTTCCTACAACTAAGAAATCTCAGTCACTGGTAAAACTGAACTTGTATGCCTAAATCCCATTCCTTCGTATACCTTGACATCTAAGGCAGGTAAAAATCATAAGCCTAGCTAAAGCGGGTTGACACACTTCGGACTTGTGGAGAAGGGCTGCTACAGAGAAACATCCGGCTCGGCGCCTCCACTTAGAAACTGCCAGCTCCGCTCCAGTAGAAACTGAGACCGAGAAAACATCGACCTGGTTCACCGATCTCAAAACGCTGTCTCAAAACTCCGACCCCGAGCACCTAACCCTGCTGGGTGCAATGTTGCTAACACTGAGCACGTAGCGGTGCTGGAACCTGGAAACAAAGGGCTCTGCGAAACAAAGGGCTCTGTGACCCAGAGAAGTTGCCGATTTCCAGACACAGCCGCTTTTAAAGAAAGGAATGGCATTGTGGTCAAGGAAACACAGGCTCTGTGCAAATGTTTTGTGATGGAAATGCCACCACAAACACCAGCGCAGGAAAACCGGACTCGGAGAACCAAGCGAGGCTGCTGAGAGCTGCGCCTCCACAGAGTACCTGCCAGCCCGCACCTCGAGAATGAGAAACCGGCCACTCCAGGCAACGGCCAGTACTGCCACAGAAAAGCATCTGACAACCAACAAGCGGTGACACCAGGAGAAATGGCCACTTTTAAATGGAACCGCCAGGAACGCGACTGAGAAGCACCCGACTCCCAGAAAGAATCTGTATTTGTTCCAAAATACAGGCGGATGAAGAATCTGCAGAGTGGTTGCACCTATCCGAGACTCAACTGAGGAAACGGGGTCACCCAGCACCTCAGTGTCCTGGGCTCTAGCAAGCCTCACAGAAGCAACTGGCATCCGGCGCGGCAAAACTAGCGGTAATGAAATCGCAGCCAGGGCTAGACCGGTGTTTGTCCAAGTGGGGACTTGCTTGTGCTGAGAAATCACACTGTGGCTACTCTTCGACTTAGAAAGGGAGGTAGAAATCGCAGACACCGCGAAATCGATATTTGCTAGGACCAAGAAGCCAAGCACGCCAGACACCGCGGGGTCCTACGATCGAGACGCGAGCGGCGCTGCAGCGGGACTGGGCTCTGGAGGCGGAGCCCGAGCCCTGGCGGCGGCGCTGGGAAGAGACTGCGCCTGCGCAGCTCGCCTGTCGCAGGCTCGGAGGAGCAGAGGGCTCCCCCCGCCCAGCGCCGCCGCCTCCTGGGAACGCGGAGCTCGGCGGCGGTGGGGCAGCTGCGACTCTGAATCTCTCGGATCGGCGACCTGAGCGCTGTCGCCACCGAGAAAATGGAGACACCGAGCAACCAGCTGTGCCGCGACCAAGAGACCTCAGTTCAGCGAAATGTAGGTGCCAGGACCCTCGAGTGATGGCGGCCGGCGGGGTTGTCAAGGACAATATTCGTTCTGACGCAACCAACGATGCTGTCACCAATAAACCGTTGACTCTGAGAAAAAAGAGAGGTTCCGCCACCGAGAAGCTCCTTGCAACAAATGTTGTGGCAGAAAAACCGCCGGCTCCGCGCCGCTGGCCGAAAAGCAAACGGGAACGCCGGGTGCTGCGACAGTGACGCCGGCACTGGAGGGCCTCGGATGGAGAATGTGACGCAAAATCCTGGCATGGTTTCCTAGCCTCTGCAGGCTTTCCAAAGTATAATTTAAGATTACCATGAAAAGGTCCAGAAAAGCCAACTTAAAGAGAGCCTATGTGGTAAACCACTATTCCTGCTGCACTTGTATAAATAATTAGGCCAAGTTTAATGACATTAAGTTTTTAATGCAAACAAATTTCTCCTATTAATACTTTGATAATGTTTGATAGAAATGGGGGTAACTTAGAAAAATTTTCAGAACAAAACCCGATAGTGTACGTGTTATTAGATTCTAGCTCATTGTTTTTGAGGTTCTGTCATCTACCTGAAATCTAGACTAGATCTTGAATTCTTTGTTACCTTTAATATCTAGCTATGGACTGGGCTTCATGGCTAAGGCCTGTAATCCCAGCACTTAGGGAGGCCAAGGCTGGAGGATCAATTGAGCCCAGGAGTTCGAGACAAGCCTGGGTAACATGACAAAATGGCATATTTACAAAAAGTACAAGGTGGCACACACCTGTGTTCCCAGCTACTCGGAAGGCTGAGGTAGAAGAATTGCTTCAGCCAGGAAGGTCGAGGCCGCAGTGAGCCACGTTCATGCTGGTGCACTCCAGCCTGGATGACAAAGATTGTCAAAACAAACAAAATGCTGTATGACTATTCAAACTAATATTTCTGATTTTTATTCTACCCTTCTGGCTTGGAATCGCTGAAATTAGACTATGCCTTTCCTGAAGTCCTGTAAGCTGAAGCTGGTTGGTTTAGTATAGGCTGCAGAGAAATCACCACAACTCATGTATGGACTAAGAAATTTCACCAGAACACCTCATGCAAACTGCAAACCAGGAAATTCTGTCAGATAGCCACTATCTCCCCCAACTCAAACTGAATATGCTTCAAGCTCAACATCTGAAAATTTCTCCACTAGCTGCCCTCTGGGCTTGAAAAACTGAGTTTATAGTTGGTACTAACCATTAACCTTTATTTTTATTTTGTTTCAATAGAAATAAGTCATTAAATGAATGATTGCTTGCATCATATAGAGGCCTAACTTTGGTGGAAGCCCATCTCCAATCCCACCAATTGACTTGAAACAGTCTTGTTAACTGTTTAACTGGACTGACCTATTCTCAGGCCTGAGAGAATGGTTCAGTGACTAATTGGATAATACAGAGACCTAGATTCTGAACTGTGAAATTTCATGAAGAGGTTTCATGTCACCTTAGCAATTGAGAAAACCAAAGAAGCAAGAAGTTCAGTATTACCACACATACTATGCCTTTCTCTGTGGCAGCTGGCCATAAAAGAATTCTCTGACCTCCCTCTCCTGAAAGTAGGGCATAAACCCTCATTCTAGAGAGTCCTTCCCTGGACCAAGAGGCCAAAAAGAATCTGAACAGACAGCCATTTCTGGCTTCCCCAGCACCCAATATATTAGCACTAGAAAATACACTTTTTATCCAATCATACTTCTACATGACTGTCCATAGAATCCAAGCATAAAAATATACAATTTTCATTGGGTCTTTGGTCTTTGCGGGTAACCCCTCATATAGGCACCAATGAAGGAGAGCTAAGCAGAATCCTGGCACAATTAGCACCTGAAGAATGTCTCACTTTATAGTGTTACTACTCAGTTATTTCCTTTTATATAATCCTTTATATATAATCATATATTAGTTTATGGAATTAGGGCTTGAAGAATACCTCAGTTTATAGTGTTACTATTCAGTTATTTTCCTTTATATACTCCTCTATATATAATCATATGTTAGTTCATAGAATGAGTGAATAAAGAATATCTGACCACTCAGTTATTTCCATATATATATAATGTATAATAATATATAAAAAACTATATATATATATATATATAAAACTATATCTTAGTTCATAATCGGAGGAATACCTGGAGCAGACATGGTACAGAGCATGAATTAAGGAATAAGCAGCTAATAGTCAGAGGAATGCCTAGAGCAGACACAGTGCAGGGCATGATTTAAGGGAAAAACAGTTATACCAGGACAAGAATCCATGGCCCAGGTGGCAGCGTACAGTATCATAAAGATACCTGCTGTATGGCAGGCTTGGGGCAAGAGCCACTCCTCCTGATGAAGGAGTTGTGGGACCTTGCGTCCAGTTCTTGTGGAAGGCTGCCCTCAGACCTACAATCCGTCGAGCATCTGAGGGCTCAAAACCCCTCGGGATAATTGCACCTTGGTGACTGTGAACTTTGTCAGCTCTTGTTATTGTGCTAGCTCAAAAAGCATCCTCCAACAGAACTCAATGGAAGCTGCCAGCAGGTGACAGTAGACCCTGACAGCTCTGTCACTGCTGTGTGACTTAAGCATTCTCCTATAGATATTCTTAGGAGTAGCATGCCCATAGATAGAGGTATTGCACACTGCACCCTCTTCACTATGCACAGTTCACTTCGATACATTGGTGACCAAATGGGGGTGGATCCCTTACTGCACATGGCCCACCTCCTTTCCTCGATGATCTAATGGGGGTGGACCCCTTGCTGAGCACTGTATACCTCCTAGCCTAGGTGACCTAATGGGGGTGGACCCCTTGTTTTATTGCTCACGACTCCTATCACTATCCTTAAAGATGACTTCACCCACTACCCCACCCCCTAACCTACATCTGATAAACACAGACGCTTCTGGACATTCAGGGTCTCTCCTCTCTTTGCTTATAGGTGGTATGGCCCCGCTGAGCCCAGCTGCATTTTCCTTGTACTTCTGTGTCTTGTCTCTTTATTTCTCATATCCTGCCCCTCAGCACAGCATAAGGGACACCCCACAACCCTGTGGGGCCCTTAGCCCTGCAGACAGAGTCTTGTGCTGTCGCCCAGGCTGGAGTGCAGTGGTGCCATCTGGGCTCACTGTAACCTCCGTCTCCCAGGTTTAAGCAATTCTTGTGCCTCAGCTTCCGTGTAGCTAGATTTACAGGCATTTACCACCACGCCCAGCTAATTTTTGTATTTTTAGTGAGACAGTGTTTCACCACGTGGGCCAGGCTGGTCTCAGACTCCTACCTTCAAGTAATCTGCCTGCCTTGGCCTCCCAAAGTGCTGGGATTATAGGCGTGAGCCACCAGTACCCAGCCCTGTTTTGTTTTTGTTTTAGAGACAGGGTCTTACTCTGTCACCCAGACTAAAATGCAGTGATGGAATCATAGTTCACTATAACTTCAAACTTCGGGAGTGAAGCCATCCTCTTGCCTTAGCCTCCCTAGTAACTAGGACTACAGGCTCATGCCACCATACCCAGCTAATTAAAAAAAAATACTTTTGTAGAGACGGGACTCTTTATGTGCCCAGCCTGATCATGAACTCCAGGCTTCCCGAAGCACTAGGATTATAGGTGTGAGCCACCATGCCTGGCCCAAAATAATCAATATGCCAGAGGTATATTTGTATATTGGGGTGGTGTATTCTGGTGTCCTATATTCATATTTTGAGAGTGTGTCCAGAATAATCAACTAAGAATGTAGGTTGGTTATCTTGAACTGGAGTGTTAAGGAGAAGGGACACAGTAACATCACACACACATGCGTGCACACACACACACACACACACACACACACAAACACACACAAACACATTAGAAGATGAGCCTTAAATTTGCACCAAGAGTTGATTTCTTCACACTGAATACTAAAATTACATTTATCTACTCAGCCACAGGCAGAGCTGTGCACACTTATAGGGTTAATATAAGAAAAGTCATGCCCAGTGTTTGCTCTAAGTTTCTTGGACCTTGGGAACTAATGTTATCATTTCTTTGGCAGTAAGCCCGGGGCATTAGGAGATCATGATGGCCCTGGCTTATGTCCGAGGAGCCGGGAATCTGGCCAATTCCCGTCTCTTCGAGAACTGTAGACAAAGCCAAGGATTGCTGTTACATAATGATAACATTCATGAGAGACAAGACAAAGAGCAGCTGGTGTTTACTTTATGACCTAAGTTGAACTGCAACATATATAGACAAAAACCAAAGAAAGACGGAAAGAGGGAAAAAGAGAGAGAGAAAGAGAGAGATTGCTGAGAGCTGTGACTTGCGCCTTGCCCGTGCTGCTGTAACGCCGGTGCTGAAGAGAGGGAGAGAGAGAGAGACGAAAAGATTGCTTAAAGTTCTGACTGGCGTTTTGCCCGTGCTGCTGTAACGCCGGTGCTGAGGAGAGGGAGAGAGAGAGAGACGAAGAGATTGCTGAGAGCTGTGACTTGCGCTTTGCCCCTGCTGCTGTAACGCCGGTGCTGAAAAGAGAGTGCTTAAAGTTCTGACTTGCGTTTTACCCGGACGGACGGTCTCTGGGTATGTCACTTTTGTAAATAAAATCCTCTTCCTTTACCTATAACCTTTTGTAAATAAAACCCTCTTCCTTTACCTATAACCTTCTGTAAATAAAATTCTCTTCTTTTACCTTGTTATTCTCGGCTTGGTGTTTTCTTCTCGCGAACCTGCCTCCAAATTATAAATCCGAGCTCGGTATCATTCCTGTTCTTAGTAACAGAACAAATTGGCGTGGTCGGCAGGATTCGAGAGGAAGACAGTATGCCGCTCTTTAAGAAATCTACTAGTGTTAAGTCTGTTGTATTTGATGTGCCAGAGTGGGAAGATCCACTTTTTGCTGCATTGGCTAAGATTTGGGCTTGTGGAACTGGGTTAAGTGAAAACTGGGATAGTAAATTGCGATCTACTGATCCTATGCAAGTTTGTGAAACTTTAGAAGCTGTGCCAGTAGACAAAGGGAAAGAAATTACTGCTATTAGTAGGCGCGGCTGGATATTGCTATCAGCTTATAGAAAACAGTATCAGGCTCGGCAATTAGTAATTCAGGAAAAATTACAGTTAGAAAAAGAGTTGGCAGAATTACAAAGTAAGTTGTCCATGTTACAATGTCAGAATTTTATATTGGGGGATCAAGCTAGGATTTATCAAGGAGTGGCTGAGAAGGCAGCTGTATGCTGTGCTCAATACAAATATAAAAAAAAAAAAAAAAGAAAGAAAAGGGAAGATTTCTACTTGCTGTTAGCATGGAGTACTGATTTCTAAGCTCTTTAAAACTATCAGCTTTTTAGTAATGCTTTTGGAAAATTACAATACTATAACAACTGTCCTATTTTTAAAAATTTGCACGCTATAGTTTTTCTACTTTAATGTTTTGTATTCTGTCTTTAAAATAGCAAAGTTTGCACTTTAAGTCTGAAAATCTTTATCTCATGTGGGGCATTTGTTCTACCTATAAAAAATTCTTTAGGGTGTTTTTGTGGGCTGAACAACTAACAATTATTTTTCTTTGAATACTTTGAAGATGATTCTATTTTTCTTGGTTTCCATCCTGTAGATAGGATGTCTTTTCTTGTTAATTTGGTCTTATTGCTGCTCTTCTGAAAGGAATCTGGCCTCTTTCCATCTCTACTGCTTTTAATTTTTTGTGTGTGTGTGTTTGGCTCTCCACCATTTTAGTAAAATATATCTAAGTAGGATTTTATTCTATTAATCCAGCTTGATGTTTGTTGCACTGCTAAAATATAGACTGATGTTATAAAAAAGAGGCACAAAAATATATAGGATTATTTGGATACTGGAGAAATCATATTCCCCATTTAGGAATGCTATTGCGGCCTTTATATAAAATTACTAGGAAAAAATATCAGTTTGAATGGGGAGCGGAACAACAAAAAGCATTTGATAAGACAAAAGAAGCAATTCAACAAGCATTGGACTTGTGGCCTTTACAGGACGGCCCGGTTGAGCTAATGGTTAGTACAGGGGTGGATTATGCTAATTGGAGTTTATGGCAGAAGCAACAGGGAAAAAGGGTACCTTTAGGGTTTTGGTCACGTAAATTACCACAAACCAAAAATTCATATACTCAGTTAGAACAGCAATTATTAACTGCTTATTGGGCACTGACAGAAACTGAACATTTGACTGCAGGATGGGAAGTCATTCTAAGGCCACAGATACCTATCATGCAATGGGTCTTATCTGACCCTGTATCACATAAAATTGGTCATGCTCAGGAATCTCATGTTATTAAATGGAAATGGTACATACAAAGTCATGCCAAATCAGGCCCTACCGGAACTTTACAATTACATGAACAGGTTTTTATGTGCCCGTCCTCTGTAAATAACACAGAAGAGCAACCCATACCTAAACATATAGCTAGTAAAGTTAAAACGAATCAAGGTTATGAGTCCTTAACAAAAGAGCAACAAAAACATGCTTGGTTTACACATGGATCTGCTAAATATATTGGTGCCAAAAGATATTGGAAAGCTGTAGCGTATAATCCTAGTTTAAAAATAACTTTAGAACAACATGGAACCAATGGTAGTAGTCAGTATGCTGAATTATATGCTGCCTGGCTGTGTTTAGAAAAGGAATATGGAACACAATGTCATATCTTTACTGATTCTTGGGCAGTATATATGGGACTGCTTACTTGGATAGAACAGTGGCAACAAGATGGATGGAAAATAAGAAATAAACTTTTATGGGGAGCTGAAATATAGCAAAACATCTGGATTGTGTTGCAATGTACTAATGTCTCTGTTTTCCATGTAGATGCCCACACAGCACTGGATTCTGTTGAAAAACTACATAACAAAAAGGCGGATGAACTAACTAAAGTACATACTAGCACTCAAGAAGCTGAAGATTTAGAATGTGCCCGATGGGTT
>NW_022438645.1:5000-11021 GCF_009761245.1 Sapajus apella
GCGGCCTCGACGGGAGCCGGCGGCGAGGGCACGGAGGCCCCCGGCCCACCGACACGCATCGTTGCCGCGATCGTCGGGGGACCGACACCCCCAACACCGCTCACCACCGCCCACCGGGGCCGGCCAAGCCCACCGACGCCCACGACGCGCGCGCGCGTGCGCGCACACACACACACGAGATCCCGCCCGCCTCTCCCCTTCCCGAGTTCTCCGGCTCCCGCGGCCGGCGGGGCCCGGCCCCACCGGCGCACGCGCCGCACGGGGTCGCTCAGGCGAAGCAGCCAAAGAAACACAGAAACAGCGAAAGAAACACAGGAACAGCGAAAGAAACACAGGAACAGCGAAAGAAACCCAGAGGCAGCGAAAGAAACACAGGAACAGCCAAAGAAACACAGAGGCAGCCAAAGAAACACAGAAGCAGCGAAAGAAACACAGAAACAGCCAAAGAAACACAGAAGCAGCCAAAGAAACACAGAAACAGCGAAAGAAACACAGATACAGCGAAAGAAACACAGGAACAGTGAACGAAACCCAGAGGCAGCGAAAGAAACACAGAAACAGCCAAAGAAACACAGAGGCAGCCAAAGAAACACAGAAGCAGCGAAGGAAACACAGAAACAGCGAAAGAAACACAGAAACAGCGAAAGAAACACAGAAACAACGAAAGAACTGGAAAAGGAAATTAGGAAGACAGAAACAGAAGGAGAAAGGATAGAAAGAAAGACTTTAAAAAAAAACAAAAAACCCTCTAAAAGCATAGTAAGGACCAGGGAGGGGCTATGTCACACCTTCTACCTTACGAATATTTTGGCCAGGAAAATAAAAACATTACACAACGTAACCATTAAAAGTGACTATGAGCTGGGCGCCGTGGCTCACGGATGTAATCCCAGCACTCTGGGGGGCTGAGGCGGGTGGACCACCTGAGGTCTGGAGTTCAGGACCAGGCTGGCCAACATGGTGAAACCCCGTCTCTACTAAAAATACAAAAAAACTTCTTAAATTTTAATGTTAAAAAATATATATATATCCGGGCATGGTGGTGCATGCCTGTAACCCCAGCCACTCAAGAGGCTGAGGCAGAAGAATTGCTTGAATCCGGGAGGCAGAGGTTGCAGTGAGCGGAGATCACACCACTGCATTCCAGCCTGGGCGACAGAGTGAGACTCCATCTTATAAAATAAAATAAAATAAAATAATAAAGTAAAATGACGAGGAGGTCCCGGGCCAGGGTGGTTGATTTTACCTAGGGAGAGAGGGAGGGATGGACGAGGGGGGTGGGGAGAGAGAGGGAGAGAGAGAGAGAGAGAGAGAGAGAGAGAGAGAGAGAGAGAGAGAGAGAGGAGAAGAGAGAAAAGAGAGAGACAGAGACAGAGAGAGAAAGAGGGGGGTAATGCCTGAGTGGAAGGAGAGAAACCGAGGGGAGCAGGAGGCAACAGAAAGAGGAAGGGGAAGGGATGGAGGCACAGTTGGTTATTCTAGAATGTTTTAAAGCCTGGGGTTGGGGTGGGCACGGAGGGCAACTCAGGAAACAAGGCGACTCCAGCAATGACACCTAATTAATTATTGCTGGCATCGCTGCCTTGAAAGGGGGGCACTGCATGTTTCTTCCTCCACACTCATTCGATGATTTCTGGGAAGGAAATGCCATGTACTTGCACACTCTTTTTTTTTATTTTTTATTTTTTGAGACGGAGTTTCACTCATGTTACCCAGGCTGGAGTGCAATGGCGCGATCTCGGCTCACCGCAACCTCCGCCTCCTGGGTTCAGGCAATTCTTCTGCCTCAGCCTCCCGAGCAGCTGGGATTACAGGCACGCGCCACAATGCCCAGCTAATTTTTTGCATTTTTAGTAGAGACGGGGTTTCACCATGTTGACCAGGATGGTCTCGATCTCTCGACCTCGTGATCCACCCGCCTCGGCCTCCGAAAGTGCTGGGATTACATACAGGCTTGAGCCACCGCGCCCGGCCTTCTTTTTTTTTTTTTTTTTTTTTTAAAAATTTTTTTTCTTTTTTTTAAAAGACGGGGTTTCACCGTCTTGGTCACGCTGGTCTTGAACCCCCAACCTCAGGTAATCCACCCGCCTTGGCCTCCAAAGTGCTTGGATTACAGGCGTGTGCCACCACGCCCGGCCTACTTGCACACTCCTGACATCCACCTGCTTTCACTGCATCTGGGGAGAATCAGGAAAGTCCCCACTAACGACGAGGCCTAAAGTGGAGCTGTCATCCATAAAACCCAGGCAGAAGAATCCATATGGGTTAAAAAGACACGAAGAAAGAAAGAAAGAAAGGGAAAACAACGGATCAAAGAGAAGAACAATCAGTCGGGCCCAGCCAGGGTCTCCAGGGGTCGTCTGGGCAACGAGGGAGTTAGGGGGGGACGGATGGACCAAGGCGGGGCGGGCCTCTAAGGGGGGGCGGCGGGTAGCGGAGAGAAGCCACAATCGCTCCTGACTGTGGGCGGGAGGCCAGAGCGTCCTGTACGCCACCTAGACTTTCAAGAACCGTGACCGCTAGGTGACGCCCGATGACAACATATGCAAGTGTCAGCCCGGCACCCTCCCAGGCATTTCCTCACAACTAATCGAGCGGAGCCCCTGCGGGGGAAGGAAGTACCGTGACTCGGCAATACAGGCAGAAACGCACGCATCTACGTACATGCGTAGGTACGTGCGTACGCACGCACGCACGCACGCACCCACGCACGCACGCACGCGCGCGCCATATCGCACGGTATAGAAGAGTTTGTACCGTGATAGCGAGAGGGCCCACACTATTTTCTTTTCTAGCAACAAAAGAAAAAGCAGGCCGGGGCCCGGTGGCCCACGCCCCTCACCCCAGCACTCTGGTAGTCAGAGGCAGAGGCGGGCGGGTCACCTGAGGTCAGGAGTTCCAAACCAGCCCAGTCAACATGGGGAAACCTCCCGTCTCTAGGCCCTGGAAAGGCTGAGGCAGGAGAATCGCTGGAACTCGGGAGGTAGAGGTCGCAGTGAGCCGAGATCTCACCACTGCACTTCAGCCTGGGCCAACAGAGCAAGACTCCGGGGGGAAGGAAAAAAAAAAAGGCTTCCCTCTTTAGGTGACTACGCACTGTTACAGACACGTACACAGAGAGCTCGGAAGGTATACAGGCTCTGACATCCTCTGTAATTTTGCGTCAGTCTGGCGATATTTTCCAGGCCTTCCGTTTCCCCGTAAGCGGTCACAGAAATAAAAACTCCCTCCTTTCCCAATTCATCTTCATCTCGTCATCAGGCCGCAAGACTAAGCAGCCCGACCCTCAGTTTGGTCCGGCCGGGAGCAATTGCACTCCAGCCCGGGCGACAGAGCGTGCGGGGGGCCTTGTCTCAGAGGAAAACAATTCTAAAGAAGGAAGATAATCGGCCGGGCGTCGTGTCCTGCCGTGTTCTGGCACCCGCCCAAGCCTGTAGGCCCAGCCCCTCAGGTGGCTGAGGCAGGGGAGGATCGCTTTAAACCCACTAGCTCAAGGTCACAGTGACCTAGGATCACCCTGGGCGACACAGGGAGACCCCATCTTTAAAAAAAATACATAGATGCGGCCGGGCCTGGTGGCTCACCCCTGTAATCCAAGCACTTTGGAGGCCAAAGCGGGCGGATCACCACCCGAGGTCAGGAGTTCAAGACCTGCCTGACCAACACGGTGAAACCCCGTCCAAAAAAAAAATGCACGGATGGATGGATGGATGGTCGTAAAAGACATACAAGGAGGTGGGCGGAGCACGGGAAGGCTCCACTCCTTCCTAAAGACCAGAGCAGTTAAACAGGACCGTCCGCTTGAGCTATCCACCATTCCGAATCACAGTGGAGGCCTTGAGGATTTCAGAGCAAGGCCCTGCCGTTATCTGCGGCACCCGACCTCGCCTGTAAATATTTCCGAAAACTGACTCGTTCGTTCGTTCGCTCATTCATTCATTCGTTTTACAGGCGCACGCAGACAGCCCCAGCTGAGACTTCATCTCAAATAAACAAATACGTCAGTGAATAAATTAACGTCAAAAGAGAAACGCAAGGAAATGGTGCGGCGTGGGAAAGCTCCGCCTTTTTCTAAACACCAGAGCAGATACACGGTACCATCAGGTACAGACATAGGCCATTTGGAATCTGTTGTCACCGTGCCAAATTGGCACGAAAAGGGTGCACGTTTCTGAGCCATCGCCGCTATCGTCAAGTAAAGTAGCAGAGTCACGACCACAAAGAGATCTTCCAACCCACCAACCGTGTTTGTACTCTTACGAGAGCCCGGTCGGGAGAACAAACAGGGCATTTAGCAAAGCACTCATCTTACGTTCCTCGGTCTCCCGTGTCTCTTGTGAAACCTACCAAAGTCAGAGTCCCTTTTCTATTCCCCCGCCCCCGCCAACTCTCAACCGTCGACAGAGTACCAAAATGAAAGAACAGCAAACACATTTTACGCAGCAAGGAGGAAAAACAACAAAGCGAAGGTCTCAGAGGTTTGTGGTACGGAACGAAGAGACTCTTTCAGAATCCGCAGAAAGACACACACATGGAGGGATGGAAAGAAACAAAGAAAAGAGAAAGAGAGTAAGGACGATAAAGCACAAGAAATATGAAGAAAGAGAGGCAGAGATGTAAAGGGAAGAAAGATGAAAAAGAAAATAGAAAGAGAAACAGAAAGAAAAACATAATGAGAAATGAGAGAAAGTAGGGAGGAAGAAAGAAAAATAGAAAAAGAATGAAAGAGAGAGAGAGGAGAGAGGGAGGGAGGGAGAGAGTGGGGGAGGGGGGCGAGAGAGAGAGAGAGAGAGAGAGAGAGAGAGAGAGAGAGAGAGAGAGAGAGAGGGAGGGAGGGAGGGAGGGAGAGAAGGGGAATGAAAGACATAAAAAAGAGGGCAGCACACCATGGCTCACATCTATAACCCCAACACCTTGGGAGACTTAGGTGAAAGAATCGCTCGAGCCCAGGAGTTTGAGACCAGCCCTGGCAACACAGCGAGTCCCCGTTTGTACTAAAAAATAAAAACAATTAAAAAGTTAGCCGGGCATCGTGATGGCAGGTGCCTGTAGTTCCAGCTTTTTTGGAGCCCGAGGTGGGAAGATTGCTTGAGGTCGGGAAGCGGGGGCTGCCATGGGCCTTGGCCAGACGAATGCACTGCAGCCTGTTGCCCGGGCCGGTCTTGAACTCCTCGGCTCTAGCGAAGTACCCGCCTCACCTCCGAACTTGCACCCACCATATTCATCGGTCCCGGAGGTGTCCGTGACAGATTTCGGTAGGGGAGCATTCGTTCCTAAAGACCAGAGCAGATAACCAGGACCATCTGTTGGAGACATACACCAATCTGAATCGCAGTGGAGGCTTTGAGGATTTCAGACCAAGACCCCGCTGCTATCTGCAGGTAACCACCCTTCTTTCGAGGGACAGGGCTCTCTCAGGAGGCCTCTGGCTGTGAGGGTGGAAACCAAAGGCCCAACCATGGGGCCACAAAGTTACCATGTTAGCCGAACCGCTCATAACACACCGGGCGTAAGTGGGTGTGCACAGCACGCCTGTAATCCCAGCACTTTGGGAGGCTGAGACGACGGGTGGATCACTTGAAGTCCGGAGTTCGAGACCAGCCTGGCGACCAGGGCAAAACCCCGTCTCTGCTAAACGCACAAAAATTAGCCGGGTGCGGTGGCGCCCACCTACAGCCCCAGCTACTCACCTGGGAGGCCGAGGCAGTAGAAGCGCTTTGACTCGGGAGACGGAGGTTGCAGAGAGCCGCGATCGCGCCCCTGCACCCCAGCCCGGGCGACAGAGGAAGACTCCGTCTCAAATAATAACAATAGCAACAACAACCATAAAAATAACGGTAAATTAAATGTAGAAAAACAAGAAATTGCACACAATTTGTAGCGTCATTGCTGCCTCGAAAGGCGAGAAGCGTAGGTTTGTGTCACTGTGGGTTTTCTTTTTTTTCCTTTGTTCCCGAAAATTCACTCATTCATTTATTCATTCGTTCAATTCTGTTTTATTCTATTCTGTTCTGTTCTGTT
>NW_022438645.1:11121-13080 GCF_009761245.1 Sapajus apella
CACTGCAGGCACGCGCCACCACGGCCCGCTAACTTTTTTGTATTTTCAGTAGAGGCAGGGGTTTCACTATGTTGACCAGTCTTGTCTCTTGTCTCGAAATCTTGACCTCTGATCCACCCCCCACGACCTCCCAGGCAGGCGTGAGCCAAGGTGCCTGGCCTATTTATTCTTTTTATCTGATCAAAGAACAATGAGACCCAGCGGTCAGAATGGGGATTCCCTAGGCAACAAGGGAGGGAGGACACTTGGAGGTGGGGGTGGGGGGCGGGCGGGGGTGGGGGCGGTGGACAAGACACAGTTGCCCTGGGCTGTGCGCAGGCGGCCTGAGCGTTCTTCCTCCCTGAGGCCTCAGTTTTCAGAGTGCGTTCTTCCTTCAGAGTAACAGTGGCCGCTAGGTGATGCCCGAGGTTTGCCAATAGAGAGTGTGAACCCGGAATGAATTGGGATCGCCCGGAGCGGGAGTGGGGGAGGGGAAGAATGGAGCCCTCCCCCCACCACAGCACAGTGGGGCCGCCGTGCCCTTCCAGGCAGTTCCCACAAGCAATCGACCAGGGCCCCAGGGAGAGACAGCCTAAGTCCCCACCCACCCACCCACTGGATTATCTGAAACTTCCTTCCAGAGACGGGAGACCGACTGGAAATCCTCTCCGTCAAGGTCGAAACCTAAAAGGATCACTGGCACACCCACCAGGCCTCAGACAATTTTTAAAGGAGTTGCTTCAAAATAGAAGAGCTGTTTCTGTGTTTTGGGTACAGCTGTGTATTTCCGTATAACACAATCAGTTGTTTTAAACATGACGATTAAAAACATTTTTTTTTCTTTAACTCCTTACGTGTACAGTCCTGCGATGGACAGACCACGGGACTCGTCAGTTCAGAGTCCACGAGGCCAGAAGCTGACATCCTGCCTATCTATTTAGAATGAATGAATGAACGAATGAACGAACGAACGAAAGAGTGAATTTATTTATTTATTTTGAGACGGAGTCTCGCTCTGTCGCCTAGGGTGGAGGGCAATGGCACGATCTAGCCTCACTGCAACCTTTCCGTCCCGGGTTCAAGCGATTCTTTTTGTCTCAGCCTCCCGAGTAGCTGGGAATACAGGCATGTACCATCACGCCCGTATAATTTTTCTATTTTTAGCAGAGACCGGGTTTCACCGTGTTAGCCAGAACGGTCTCGATCTCCTGACCTCGTGATCTGCCCATCTCCCAAAGAGCTGGGATTGATTACACACGTGAGCCACCGCACCTGGTCGGGCTAGAATGAATTTAAACAAGCCAGTCAGACACTCTGTCGTGAAACTCTTGGGAAGACACGCGATTAAAAACAAGGGACAAATTAATAATAATAATAATAATAATAATAATAATAATAATAATTGGTGTCTGTCATCCCCGCACCTTGGGAGGCCCACGGCGGGTGGGTCCCCTGATCCCAGGCGATTGAGACCAGCCTTGGCAACATGGGGAAACCTCGTCTCCACAAAAATACAAACATTAGCTGGTTTCATAACCTGGGCTCCAAATTAATTTTTAAAAATTGATAAAAATTTTAAATAAAAAAAATTAAATGCTGTATTCTGTTAGTTTTGCTTTCTACCCTGAGAACGGCATAATATATCTGTTGTCTGTCTGTCCGTCCGTCTGTCTGTGACAGGGTCTCACTCTCTCTGACGCCCAGGGTGAAGTGCCTCCAAGTAGCCAAGACTACAGGCACGCAGCCCGGGGTGTGGCCGTGTAGCCCCAGGTTGGTGTCGAGCTCCCGGGCTCAAGAGGTCTTACCGCCTCGGCCTCCCAAAGTGTTGGAGTTACCGGCATGAGCCACCGCACCTGGCCTGACTTAATACCAGGAAGGGCCAGGATCTGCCAAGGCCTGTGTTCCAGGGTGGGGACGGTGGATCCCACGGCAGAGGGAGCCATCCGTCCACACTGAGCTCTAGCCAGCCCCAGGCCCCAC
>NW_022438646.1:0-249 GCF_009761245.1 Sapajus apella
GCGGTGGCTCAAGCCCGTAATCCCAGCACTTTGGGAGGCCGAGGCGGGTGGATCACGAGGTCAAGAGATCAAGACCATCCTGGCTAACATGGTGAAACCCTGTCTCTACTAAAAATACAAAAAATTAGCTGGGCATGGTGGCACATGCCTGTAATCCCAGCTACTCAGGAGGTTGAGGCAGGAGAATTGCCTGAACCCAGGTGGCGGAGGTTGCGGTGAGCCGAGATCGCGCCATTGCACTCCAGCCTG
>NW_022438646.1:349-794 GCF_009761245.1 Sapajus apella
TTTAGGTCTGTAATTGCCCTGGAGTTTAGTTTTTGCCTGTTCCTTTTCTGTCTCCTGAGGCTGCAGGGCCTCACTATGTGATTCTTCACCATCTTTGGGACTGTATGTTTCTCATCTCCTCCCTCAGTCTTTTTCTTGAAAAGGAGAGAATGAATATAGAAGGCTCCAGGCTTAGAAGAGTAGCTCTTGGCCGGGTGCGGTGGCTCAAGCCCGTAATCCCAGCACTTTGGGAGGCCGAGGCGGGTGGATCACGAGGTCAAGAGATCAAGACCATCCTGGCTAACATGGTGAAACCCTGTCTCTACTAAAAATACAAAAAATTAGCTGGGCATGGTGGCACATGCCTGTAATCCCAGCTACTCAGGAGGTTGAGGCAGGAGAATTGCCTGAACCCAGGTGGCGGAGGTTGCGGTGAGCCGAGATCGCGCCATTGCACTCCAGCCTG
>NW_022438646.1:894-12716 GCF_009761245.1 Sapajus apella
AAAAAAAAAAAAAAAAAAAAAAAAAAAAAAAAAAAAGCAGCAGCAGCAAGTGGGAAAGAAGAGGTAAAGAGAATGCTATGTGCTTTTTTTCCCTTCCTTTTTCCAGAACACTGTGAAACTGAAGCAGAGTTACACGTAAGTTGTTTGTGAATCTAAGGTTAGAACTCAGGTCTCCTGACCATGAAACTGAAAGGTTTCACAAGAATCCACCTGAAACCAATTTGTGAAAGGTGACTTGAAGAGATTAGTGTCTCCAGAGGAGGAGCTGTATTCTAAACTTACAAGAAGTCGCTTTTTTTTTTTTGAGAGACAGAGTACAGGCGTGAACCACCATGCCCAGCTAATTTTTGTATTTTAGTAGAGATGGGGTTTCGCCATGTTGCGCAGGCTGGTCTCAAACTCCGGGACTCAAGGAATCCGTCTTCCTCAGCCTCCAAAGTGTTGGGGTTACAGGTGTTAGCCATGGTGCACAGCCAAGAAGTAGCTTTTGATTTTTGTAATTGCAGTCATCAAAAAAACATCATCAAAAAGTTTTTTTCAGGCTGGGTGCAATGACCCACGCCTGTAATCCCAACACTTTGGGAGGCCAAGGTGGGCAGATCACCTGAGGTCAGGAGTTCAAGACCAGCCTGGCCAACATGGTGAAACCCTCATCTCTACTAAACATACAAAAATCAGCTGGGCATGGTGGTGTGCACCTGTAATCCCAGCTACTCAGGAGGCTGAGGCAGGAGAATCGCTTGAACCCGGGAGGTGGAGGTTGCAGTGAGCCGAGATCATAGCACTGCACTCTGTCCTGGGTGACAGAGTAAGAACCTGTTTCAAAAAAAAAAATCAAAAAAGTTTTATCAGTGATTGCTTACAATGGGCAATTAAGGTAGAAACTGAACTAAATTTAGAATGTATTATATTTGTCTATAGACAAATACAGTCAAAGAATTTATACTCTATGTAAACGAATAAAACAGATAAGGACAAACCATATAATAATAAAAAAGGTAGAGCAATCTAGAACTACTGTAGATAGTAAAGAATTGACATCAAACACATCAAAGTCAGTGCAATTCAAGGATAAAGACATCAGTGGGTGACGAGCAGTGTCTAGTATTATTGGTTGTAGGGGTTCCACGCTCAGGGAAACTGTCATTAATCAGGGAGGGTGGGCCTCTTCTGACTTCTCGCACCCTCTTCCATCCTCCACACATGTGCCCCACTCCAAGCTTTTTCTCCTCCAGGCAACATAAGCCTTGCTAAGGCTTGAAATCAGAGGAGTTTTTACTTTGTGTTAGCACTTAGCTCTCAATAAGTGGACCTTTACCCAGCATCAGCAAGAACCACCCTCCGGAGCCACTTCGTGCTGCCTGGCACGTCCACAGCAATTAGAGCAAAAGGACAGAGTTAAGGAAGCTCTTTGAGGAAAATTTTCCCCACCCAGGTTTGGCAGGGTCACCTGGGAGCCCTCTCTTCAGTATTGGTATTCACTGTGGTGCATGGCTCATTGTTCCACTAGCACCTTTTACTGAGCTTCCTCTGTGTTCAATTCCTATAGAAGAAAGGAAGCCCTTGCCTCAGAGTGTTCTCAATTTAAATATATTTGCACATTCAGCAAGACTCATAAGTGTTGTACCTAGCTGAATCAATATTAGAAAGACCTCAAGGATTTTGCAGTTTGATATTACTGTCATAAACATTGTTTCAATGTAGAAAAAAAGTTTAACATGTTTCATACATATGCCTTAAGAATTGTACATGGACTGGGTGCAGTAGCTCATGCCTATAACCTCAGCACTTTGGGAGGCTAAGGTGGGCGGATCACTTGAGGTAAGGAGTTTGAGACTAGCCGGACCAATATGGTGAAACCCCATCTCTATCAAAAATATAAAAGCCATGCATGGTGGTGTATACCTGTAATCCCAGCTGCTAAGGGGGTTGAGGCAGGAGAATTGCTTGAACCCAGTAGGCAGAGGTTGCAGTGAGCTGAGATGGCACCACTGCATGCCAGGCTGGGCAACAGAGTGAGACTCTGTCTCAAAAAAAAAACAACAAAAAAGCAAAAGTTGGGCTGGGCACAGTGGCTCATGCCTGTAATCCCAGCACTTTGGGAGGCTGAGGTGGGCAGATCACCTGAGACCAGTTGTTCGATACCAACCTGACCAACATGGAGAAACCCTGTTTCTACTAAAAATGCAGAATTAGCCAGGCATGTTGGCACATACCTGTAATCCCAGCTACTCAGGATGCTGAGGCAGGGGAATCACTTGAATCCGGGAGGCGGAGTTTGCGGTGAGCCAAGATTGGGCCATTGCATTCCAGCCAGGGCAACAAGAATGAAACTCTGTGTTTAAAAAAAAACAAAAAAACCAAAAGTCACTGAGCAAGGTCTTTAACCATCCCTTCTGAAATAGTCCTATCTCCCATCTATAGCTCTTGCTGCTCCATTTCCTGCTTTTTGTTTGTTTGTTTGAGACGGAGTTTTACTCTTGTTACCCAGGCTGGAGTACAATGGCGCGATCTGGCCTCACCGCAACCTCCTCCTCCTGGGTTCAGGCAATTCTCCTGCCTCAACTTCCTGAGTAGCTGGGATTACAGGCACGCGCCACCATGCCCAGCTAATGTTTTGTATTTTTAGTAGAGACGGGGTTTCACCATGTTGACCAGGATGGTCTCGATCTCTTGACCTCGTGATCTACCCGCCTCGGCCTCCCAAAGTGCTGGAATTACAGGCATGAGCCACTGCACCCGGCTCCATTTCCTGCTTTTAAAATTTATTTTTGAATAATTTTTTTTTTTTTTTTGAGACAGAGTCTCGCTTTGTCGCCAGGCTGGAGTGCAGTGGTGCAATCTCGGCTCACTACAACCTCTGCCTCCCGGGTTCAAGCGATTCTCCTGCCTCAGCCTCCCAAGTAGCTGGGACTAGAGACATGTACCACCACACCCAGCTAATTTTTATATTTTAGTAGAGATAGGGTTTCACTATGTTTGCCAGGATGGTCTCAATCTCTTGACCTCGTGATCCGCCCGCATCGGCCTCCCAAAGTGCTGGGATTACAGGCATGAACCACCACGCCTGGCCTATTTTTGAATAAAATTTAATGATGCATACTTATTGATGTATACTTATTGACTGGTTATTATCTGTCTGCCCCACAGAATCTAGGTTTTCAGAGAACAGAAACTTTTTATATCTTTATAATTGCTATATCCCACTGCCCAGAATCAGTGCCTGGAACATAGTAGATCCTTTACAAATAGTGCATTTGTTAAATGAATGAAACTAAATTAAATGAACATATGTGTTGTGTATCCTTACCACATTGGTCGGTATATGAGAAAATTAAACAGAAGAGACTAACAGCAAGATAAGTAGTGTCCTAGACTCCAAGAAGTCTTTCCAGACTAACCCTATTCAGCATTAGAAGTGCAGTCATAGGCCTGGCAGAGTGGCTAACGCCTGTAATCCCAGATTCAGATCACCTGAAGTCAGGAGTTCGAGACCAGCCTGGCCAACATGTCAAAACCTTGTCTCTACTAAAAAAAATACAAAAATTAGCCAGGCATGATGGTGGGCACCTATAATCCCAGCTACTTAGGAGACTGAGGCAGAAGAATCACTTGAACCTGGGAGGTGGAGGTTGCAGTGAGCCTCAGCCGTGCCACTGCATTCCAGCCTGGGTGACAGAGCAAGACTCTGTCTCAAAAAAAAAAAGCACAGTCATTCTGAATCTCTCATTCTACTCCGTGAAAAGACTCCTCACCAACCGCTTTTTCAGTCCAGTGACTCAAGCAGGGCTGACCCCACCCTCTGCCTCCAAGGATCATCTTGTGTCCAGGCATCCCATGGCCACTGTTTTTGGTTTAGCACTGGCTCATGACCCAAGCTAGGTAGCAGGCAGAGCTTTCCCTGTTAGTCTGGAAAGACTTCCTGGAGTCTAAACTAGGACACCACTCAGCTTTTTTTCTTTTTTTTTGAGACAGAGTTTTGCTCTGTTGCCCAGGCTGGAGTGCAGTGGCACAATGTTACTCAACCTCTGCTTCCTGGGCTCATGTGTTCCTCCCACCTCAGCCTCCTGAGTAAGTTTCCTTGGGACTTTTGCTGGAACTATAGGAAAAAGGATCAAGTCAGCCCAGTGCAGATGGTGGTCATTGTTCAATCATGCAGGGAAACCTGCCTGAGAACAAAACCACATTGATTCTAAAGCAGAGACTAGAGAGTGAGAAACAGAAAGAGCCAGGGCTTGGTACAGTGGCCCTAGCCTGTAATCCCAGCATTTTGGGAGGTTGAGGCGGGAGGATTGCTTGAAGCCAGAAATCTGAGACCACCCTGGGAAACAAAATGAGACCCTGTCCGTATTACAAAAAAAGAAGAAAGAAGGAAGGAAGGAAGGGAGGGATGAAGTGAGTGAGTGAGGGAGGGATGAAGTAAGGTAGGGAGGGAGGGATGAAGTGAAGGAGGGAGGGAGGGAAGAATGAAGTGAGGGAGGGAGGGAGGAAAAGGGACAGATGGACAGTGGTTTGGTGATATCTGGGTCCCCAGCTTCAGTCCGGCCTACAGTGAGCTTTATTGTTGGGTTTCCCAGTTTATGTGAGTTATTCAGCTCCTTTTGAGCACAACCAGTTTGAATTAGGTTTCTGTTATTGACAATCACAAAACACAACAAAACAAAATCATACCTAATGCATATTTAGCTGTATAATTTTGACTACACCAAATTTCACTTGTTTACTTAATTTTTTTTTTTTTTTGAGACAGAGTCTCACTCTGTTGCACCAGGCTAGAGTGCAGTGGCGTGATCTCGGCTTACTGCAACCTCTGCCTCCCGGGTTCAAGCAATTCTCCTGCCTCAGCCTCCCAAGTAGCTGGGACTACAGGCATGCACCACCATGCCCAGCTAATTTTTGTGATTTTAATAGAGACAGGGTTTCACCATGTTGGCCAGGATGGTCTCCGTCTCTGTGATCTGCCCACCTCGGCCTCCCAAAGTGCTGGGATTATAGGCGTGAGCCACCGTGCCCGGCCTTGTTTACTTAATATTATATACAGGTGAACATTTTTATAGTTTAAGAACATTTTTATAGTTTATAAAATAATCTTGCATTTACATATCACTTAATTTTGACACAATTATGTGAGACAGGGCATATATTATTACGGTAATTCTTTTTTTCTTTTGAGACACAGTCTTACTCTGTCACGCAGGCTGTAGTGCAGTGGTGTGATCATAGCTCACTGCAACCTTAAACTCCTGGGCTGAAGGGCTCCTCCTGCCTCAGCTTCCAAATTGCTGGGATTACAGGTGTGAGCTGCTGAGCTTGGCTAATTTTTGTTTTTTTTAAAGAGATGGGGTCTCACCCTGTCACCCAGGCTGGAGTGAAGTATGCAGTCATAGCTCACTGCAGCCTCAAACTCCTGAGCTCAAGGGGTCCTCCTGCCTCAGCCTCCAGATTAGCTGTGAGTACAGGAGCAGGCTACTATTCCTGGCTTTTTTTTTTTTTTCCAGATGAAGTCTTGCTCTGTCACTCAGGCTGGAGTGCAGTGGCGTGATCTCGGCTCACTGTAACCTCTGCCTCCTGGATTCAAGGAATTCTTCTGTCTCAGCCTCCTGAATAGCTGGGTTTATAGTCTTGAACCCCTGTGCCTAATTTTTTTATTTATTTTATTTTTTACCGGTTGTTAAATGATCCTTTATTGAAATATCTTCCTTTGTGCTTCTTAACTAGCTGGGCATTCCACAGCACCACTGTTGATGCCATCTATGATGTCATGAGGGTGGTGGCCATCAGCATTACAGTCCACAGACTGGTCAGTCCCCAGGATCTCTTTAATGGTTCCAGAGAGTCCTGTGGGTAAAGATCAGTGCCACATCTGTTGAGCAATGTTGATGATATCATCAAAAGTGATATTCCCACTGTGTTTAATGTTTCTGTTTCTTTCTGTTTCTTGGTGGTTCCTCGAGGGCTTTGAGGATCAGGGCAGAGGCAGAAGGCACCACTCAATCTGGGCCTGTCTGTTCTGAATGGTAAGTTTCACTGTAATCCTCAGGCACTTTCAGTCACCCATTGCTTTGGCAATGTCATCACCAAACATTTTTGGAGACAGACCCAGGGGGCCAGCGCAGAAGTGGCACCTACTTCACCCCCGGTGCACCTCAGGTATATGACTTTGATTTCGTTGGGGTCGACCTTCGGTGGCACGGTGGAGGCAGCTGGTGTTGGATGAACCTGGATTTCGGACGACTGAAGAAAATTGCACATTGGCCTCCTCCAAGCCGAACGCCGAAAGCTATCTATTTTTTGAGATAGGATTTCACTCCTGTTGCCCAGGCTGGAGTGCACTGGTGTGATCTCAGCTAATTGCAGCCTCTGCTTCCCAGGCTCAAGTGATTGTCCTGCCTCAGCCTCCCAGTAGCTGGGGCCATAGATATGTACCACTGTGCCCAGCTAATTGTATTATTTTTTAGAGATGAGGTCTTGCCATGTTGCCCAGTTGGTTTCAAACTCCTGAGTTCAAGTGATCAGCCCACCTCAGCCTCCCGAAGTGCTGATTAGTCCTGGCCTAATTTTTAATTTTTTGTAGAGATGAGATCTCACTATGTTGCCTTGGCTAGTTTTAAACTCCTGGGCTCAAGTGATCCTTCTTCCTTGGCCTGCCAAAGTGCTGACATTATAGGTGAGAGCCATCGTGTCCGGCCAAGAAATATATTTTACAGCAACGCAGTACACATGTACACACACACACACACACACATGCACACTCTTAAAGTTGCACAATACCTATCTTAGTGCCTGTGACATTCTCTGATATTTTCTATTCTATTTTTTAAAAATTCTGGCTGGGCACGGGGCTCACATGTCTATAATCCCAGCACTTTGGGAGGCCGAGGCAGGTGGATCATTTGAGGTCAGGAGTTTGAGACCAGCCTGGCCAACATGGTGAAAACCCGTCTCTACTAAAAATGCAAAAGTCAGCCGGGTATGGTGGGGTAGGGGGGGGCACCTATAATTCCAGTTACTTGGGAGGCTAAGGAAGGAGAATTGCTTGGATCTGGGAGGTGGAGGTTGCAGTGAGCCAAGATCACACCACTGCACTCCAGCCTGGATGACAGACCAAGACTCCGTCTTGAAAAATAAAGATTCTGTTTTATTCCAACACTTTGGAAGGCCAAGGCAGGTGGATTCCTTGAGCCCTGAAGTTTGAGACTAACCTGGGCAAGATAGGGAGACCCTATATATATATTCTTTTTTTTTTTTTTTTTTTGAGACGGAGTTTCGCTCTTGTTACCCAGGCTGGAGTGCAATGGCGCGATCTCGGCTCACCGCAACCTCCGCCTCCTGGGTTCAGGCAATTCTCCGGCCTCAGCCTCCTGAGTAGCTGGGATTACAGGCACGCACCACCATGCCCAGCTAATTTTTTTTTTTTTTGTATTTTTAGTAGAGACGGGGTTTCACCATGTTGACCAGGATGGTCTTGATCTCTTGACCTCGTGATCCACCTGCCTCGGCCTCCCAAAGTGCTGGGATTACAGGCTTGAGCCACCGCGCCCGGCACATATATATATTCTTGTTGCAACACACAGTTTTCTTTTTTTTGAGACAGAGTCTTGCTTTGTCACCTAGGCTGGAATAGTGGTGCCATCTCAGCTCACTGCAACCTCAGCCTCCTGGGTTTAAGCGATTCTCCTGTCTCAGCCTCCTGAGTAGCTGGTACTATAGGCAGCCACCACCACGCCTGGCTAATTTTGTATTTTTAGTAGAAACAGTGATTCACTATGTTGGCCAGGCTGGTCCCGAACTCCTGACCTCAAGTGATCTGCCCGCCTTGGCCTCCCAAAGTGCCAAGGTTACAGGCGTGAGCCACTGTGCCTGGCCGCAACCCACAGTTGTTGTTGTTGTTATTTATGTATTTATTTTTATTTATTTATTAATTTTTTTGAGACGGAGTTTCACTCTTGTTACCCAGGCTGGAGTGCAATGGCACGATCTCGGCTCACTGCAACCTCTGCCTCCCGGGTTCAGGCAATTCTCCTGCCTCAGCCTCCTGAGTAGCTGGGATTACAGGCACACGCCACCATGCCCAGCTAATTTTTTGTATTTTTAGTAGAGACGGGGTTTCACCATGTTGACCGGGATGGTCTCCATCTCTTGACCTCGTGATCCACCCACCTCGGCCTCCCACAGTGCTGGGATTACAGGCTTGAGCCACCGCGCCCGGCCTATGTATTTATTTTTTTAGAGACAGGATCTTGCGCTGTTTCCCAGGTTAGAGTGCATTAGCATTATCACAGTTCACTGCAGTCTTGAACTCCTAGCTTAAAGTGATCCTCCCACCTTGGCCTCCCAAAGTGCTGGGACCACAGGCAGGGTGCCATCATGCCTGGCTATTTTTTTTTAATTATTATTTTAGATATTTTTATTTTTTTATTTTTTTATTTATTTATTTTTTTTTTTTTTAGACGGAGTTTCGCTCTTGTTACCCAGGCTGGGGTGCAATGGCGCGATCTCGGCTCACCGCAACCTCCGCCTCCTGGGGTTCAGGCAATTCTCCTGCCTCAGCCTCCTGAGTAGCTGGGATTACAGGCACGTGCCACCACGCCCAGCTAATTTTTTGTATTTTTAGTAGAGACAGGGTTTCACCATGGTGACCAGGATGGTCTCGATCTCTTGACCTCGTGATCCACCCGTCTCAGCCTCCCAAAGTGCTGGGATTACAGGCGTGAGCCACCGCGCCCGGCCTTTATTTTTATTTTGAGACGGAGTCTTGCTCTGTCACCCAGGCTGGAATGCAGTGGTGCAATCTTGGCTAACTGCAACCTCTGCCTCTCGGGTTCAAGTAATTCTCCTGCCTCAGCCTCCTGAGTAGCTGGGATTGCAGGCACCCATCACCACGCCCAGCTAACTTTTGTATTTTTAGTAGAGATGGGGCTTCACCATGTTGGCCACGCTGCTCTTGAACTCCTGACCTCATGATCCGCCTGCCTTGGTCTCCCAGAGTGCTGGGATTACAGGCATGAGCCACTGCACCTGGCCTATTTTTAATTTTATTTTTAGACAGAGTCTCACTCTTTTGCCCAGGCTGGAATGCAGTGGTGTGATCTCAGTTCACTGCAACCTCCTGGGTTTAACTGATTTTTCTGCCTCAGCCTCCCTGAGTAGCCAGGATTACAGGCACCTACCACCGTGCCCAGCTAATTTTTGTATTTTTAGTAGAGACAGGGTTTCATCATGTTGGCTAAGCTAGTCTCAAACTCCTGAGCTCAGGTGATCCGCCTGCCTCCACCTCCCAAAGTCCAGGGATTACAGGCGTGAGCCATTGCACCCGGCCAAATTTTTAAATTTTTTATAAAGTGTCTTTCCTTGTTACCCAAGCTGGTCTTGAACTCCTGGGCTCAAATGATCCTCCTGCTGTGGCCTCCCAAAATGCTGGGATTACACGCATGAGCCACTGTGCCTGGCCTATAATACCTTTTCTGTTTAGATATATTTAGCCACATAAATATTTCTCATTGTGTTGTCTATAGTCTTCAGTAGGGTGACATGTAGCGTAGGTTCATAGCCTAGGAGTAATAGCCAAAGAACCTAGGTGTATAGTAGGCTATACTATCCAGGCTTATTTAAGTACACTCCTTGTTTTTCACAAGGATGAATTACCTAACAACACATTTCTCAATGACTATATGTTCAGAATGTGTTAAAGTGCTTGAGTGGAGTAAGAAGTGTTTGAAGGGTAGCAGATAGACTGTAGGACTGGAATGCTGCCTAGAGGAAACTGGGAATGCATCACAAAGGCCGGTATTTTAAGGGGACTGTCAAGAATAATAGGAGTTTTCTGGGTAAAGAAGAGGAAGGGTAGGAGGAATTAATTTTATGTAGTTTTGGAGAGAACAGTAATATGAAAAAAATACTTGGAGAGTGGGTGGAAGGTAGGATGCAAGAAAAGCCTCCTATTTAAATAAAAAGCAAACATGATACAGATATGTATTAACATCCATACAGAAATAAGTTAGCTGGACACAGTGGTTCATGCCTGTAATTTTAGCACTTTGGGAAGCCAAGGTGGACAGACTGCTTGAGCCCAGACTGGGCAACATGGTGAAACCTCATCTCTAAAAAAAAATAGCAAAATTAGTCAGGCATGGTGGCGTGCACCTGTAGTCCCAGCCACTTGGGAGGCTGAAGTGGGAAGATCACCTGAGCCTGGGGAGGTTGAGGCTGCAGTGAACGATGATCGCACCACTGTACTCCAGCCTGGGTGACAGAGCAAGACCCTGTCTCAAAAAAAAAAAAAAAAGAAAAGAAAAGAAATGAGTTGGCTCTTGCCCTAATGTGGAATGCTCAGTGAATCTACATTAACAGGATTTTATGAAAAAGATAGTCTTTGAGCAAGATTTTGATACCAGTGGGATAGAAGAGGCCACCAAACACCAGAGCGGCCTCAACCCCGCAGGTGTCAAGGCTCTTGACACCGTTGCCGAAGGAATTCAAGGACAAATCAGGAAATAATGAAAGTAGGATTTATTACAAAGCAAAAAAAAAAAACAAAAACAAAGGGGAGTGCAGGCCTACTCAAGAAAGACAGGAGGGGGACAAAGGGCGGGCGGATCGGCGGGAAGGGGAGGGGCGCTGCCAGGCCAGACCCGGGGAGGTCCCCGGCCCGCCCCCCTCTCCCCGCCCGCACAAGCTGCAGCCGCTTGCTGGCGCCCGTGCCGCCGCTCTCGCCGCAGAGCCGAGCAGATGATGAGGGCCCAGTGAGGCACCAAGGGAAGGTCACCGTCAAGTTTGACTGCAAGGAGCTATGGCAGAGCCTAATAAAGGAGTGGATCCTGTACCAGCTCACGCGCCTCTATGACTGCTAGGAAAAAAGATCCTAGAACTGGAGATTGACGTGGATAAGCTCCTCTACATGGAGATTGACGATGCCTGGGCTGCCAGGGTCAAGGAGCTGCAGGGTGACTGTTACAAACCTACAAAGGCCTTCCTTCATCTCTGGCCTGCTGGACAAGATTCGGGGCATGCAGAAGCTAAGCGCACCCCAGAAGAAGTGAGGGTCCCTGACCCAGGCGAACAGTGGCTCCCACAGGACAATTGCTGCCCCCCACCTCCTCCGTAGCAGCAGTAGCAACAGCAATACCGGGGTCCCGGTGGCCAGGCCTGGTGCCATGAGCAGCGCTCCTCTTGCCCCTGGCCCAGGTGTCTCTTCCCCTGCCCCCTCAGTTTTCCACTTTTGGGTTTTGTTTGTTTGTTTGTTTGAGACAGAGTCTTGCTTTGTCGCCAGGCGCCAGGCTGGACTGCAGTGGCGCAATCTCGGCTCACTACAACCTCCGCCTCCCGGGTTCAAGCAATTCTCCTGCCTCAGCCTCCCGAGTAGCTGGGACTACAGGCACGCACCACCACACCCAGCTAATTTTTGTATTTTAGTAGAGACGAGGTTTCACCATGTTGGTCAGGATGGTCTGGATCTCTTGACCTCGTGATCCGCCGGCCTTGGCCTCCCAAAGTGCTGGGATTACAGACGTGAGCCACTGTGCCCGGCCACTTTTGGGTTTTTTTTTAAAATCGTTATTAAACTGATGGGACTTTTTATTTTGACTGCAGGCCTTTTAATAAAGCTAGGATACACATTTGGTGCAGCTAAAAAAAAAAAAGGACAGCCGGGCGCGGTGGCTCAAGCCTGTAATCCCAGCACTTTGGGAGGCCGAGGCGGGTGGATCACGAGGTCAAGAGATCGAGACCATCCTGGTCAACATGGTGAAACCCCGTCTCTACTAAAAATACAAAAATTAGCTGGGACTACAGGCACGTGCCACCATGCCCAGCTAATTTTTGTA
>NW_022438646.1:12816-13154 GCF_009761245.1 Sapajus apella
TCCGGACATCACGCCCAGCTAATTTTTGTATTTTTAGTAGAGATGGGGTTTCACCTTGTTGGCCAGGCTAGTCTTGAACTCCTGACCTCAGGTGAACTACCCACCTCAGCCTTCCAAAGTGCTGGGATTACAGGTGTGAGCCACCATGCCCAGCCTGGGGTTTCTGTCTTTACACGTTTCTTTAACTGAGGGATGGAGTATTTATGAAGATTCCTGGAAAAAAGGGAAGATATTGCTGGGTGCAGTGGCTCACGCCTGTAATCCCAGTACTTTGGGACGCTGAGGTGGGCGGATCATCTGAGGTTGGGAGTCCAAGACCAGCCTGACCAACATGGAGA
>NW_022438647.1:0-4834 GCF_009761245.1 Sapajus apella
CTTATTAAGTTGCATCTATGTTTAGATTCAGCGAGTTAGAAATACGTTTCTTCTAAAAGCTGCTTTTGGATATTCCCTAGTGAATGGGAGCATAGGCTGTAATGAGAAATATCTTGCTCTAAAACAAAAACGGAGCTATCTAGCAGAATGGTTGTCAAGCTGTGCAGTCAACTTACAGAGTTAAGCAGATGTGTGTGTGTAGCTATTCAGAAATCCTTTTTTTGGAGAATCTGGAAACAGATATTTCCAGCCATATACAGGCATATGAGAACTAGCAGTAAGACTGCGTTTAAAATAGAGGAGAAACGTCTATTTCAAACTGCTCTGCTTTTGTTTGTTCACCTTAGGAAGTTGCATCTTTATTTAGAATCAACGAGATAGAAACACGTTGCTTCTAAAAGCTGCGTTTGGGTATTCCAGGGTAAACGGGAGTATAGGCTGTAATGAGAAATATCTTGTTCTAACACAAAAATGCAGCGATCTAGCAGAATGGTTGTTAAGCTGTACAATCAACTTAAGGAATTAAACTGATGTGTGTGTGCAGATATTCTGAAATCCTTTCTTTATAGAATTTGGAAACAGATATTTCTAGCCATATACAAGCATATAAGAACTAGCAGTAAGGCTGCGTTTAAAACACAGGAGAAACCTGTATTTCAAACTGCTCTGCTTTGTGTTCGTTCAGCTTAATAAGTTGCATCTATGTTTCGGTTCAGCGAGTTAGAAACACGTTTCTTCTAGAAGCTGCATTTGGATATTCCAGACAGAATGAGACTATTGGCTGTAATGAGAAATATCTTACTCTAAAACAAAAATGGAGCTCTCTAGCAGACTGGTTGTCAAGCTGTGCTAGCAACTTACAGAGTTTAACTGATGTGTAGTGCAGCAGTTCCTAAAACCTTTCTTTAGAGAATCTGGAAAAAGATATTTCCAGACATATACAGGCATATAAGAACTAGAAGTAAGGCTGCGTTTAAAACACAGGAGAAACGTCTATTTCAAACTGCTTTGCTTTGTGTTCTTTCACCTTAAGAAGTTGCATCTGTGTTTAGTTTCAGTGAGTTAGAAACATGTTTCTTCTAAATGCTGCGTTTGGATATTCCAGAGTGAATGGGAGTATATGCTGTAATGAGAAATATCTTGCTCTAAAACAAAAAGGCAGCGATCCAGCAGAATGGTTGTCAAGCTGTTGAATCAACTAACAGAGTTAAACTGATGTGTGTGTGCAGCTATTCAGAAATCCTTTCTTAGGAGAATTTGGAAACAGATATTTCCAGCCACATACAGCCATATAAGAACTAGCAGTAAGACTGCTTTTAAAACACAGGAGAAACGTATATTTCAAGTTGCTCTGCTTTGTGTTCGTCCGCCTTACGAAGTTGCATCTATGTGTGGTTTCATCGAGTTAGAAACACGTTTCAACTAAAAGCTGCGTTTGGATATTCCCGAGTCAATGGGAGTAAAGTGTGTATTGAGTACTATCTTGCTTTAAAACAAAATCGGAGCTATGTAGCAGAATGGTTGTAAAGGTGTGCCATCAGTTTCCAGAGATAAACCGAAGTGTGTGTGCAGCAGTTCAGAAATCCTTTATTTGGAGAATCTAGTAACAGATATTTCCTGCTATATACAGGCATATACAGATTAGCAGGGAGATTGTTTTTAAAACACAGGATAAACGTCGATTTCAAACTGCTCTGCTTTGTGTTCATTCACCTTAGGAAGTTGCATCTATGTTTAGATTCAGCGAGTTAAAAACACGTTTCTTCTAAAAGCTGTGTTTGGATATTCCATAGTAAATGAGAGTATAGGCTGTAATGAGAAATGTCTTGCTCTAAAACAAAAACGGAGCTATCTAGAAGAAGGGTTTTCTAGCTGCACAATCAACTTACAGAGTTAAACTGATGTGTGTGTGTAGCAGTTCAGAAATCCTTTCTTTGGAGAATCTAGAAACAGATATTTCCGGCCATATACAGGCATATAAGAATTAGCAGTAAGATTGCGTTTAAAACACAGGAGAAACGTCTATTTCAAACTGCTATGCTTTGTGTTCGTTCACCTTAGGAAGTTGCATCTCTGTTTAGATTCAGCGAGTTAGAAACACGTTTCTTGTAAAAGTTGCGTTTGGATATTCCAGAGTGAGAGGGAGTACAGGCTGTAATGAGAAATATCTTGCTCTAAAACAAAAACGGAGCTATCTAGCAAAATGGTTGTCAAGCTGTACAATCAACTTACAGAGTTTAACTGATGAGTTTGTGTAGCACTGCAGAAATCGTTTCTTTGGTGAATCTAGAAACAAATATTTCCAGCCATATGCAGGCATGTAAGAATTAGCGGTAACACTGTGTTTAAAACACAGGAGAAACGTTTATTTCAAATTGCTCTGCTTTGTGTTCGCACACCTTAGGAAGTTGCATCTATGTTTAGATTCAGCGAGTTAGAAACACGTTTCTTCTAAAAACTGCGTTTGGATATTCCTGAGTGAATGGGAGTATATGGTATAATCAGAAATATGTGGCTCTAAAGCAAAAATGGGGGTATCTTGCAGAATGATGGTCAAGGTGTATATTCAACTTACGGAGTTAAAGAGATGTGTGAATGTAGTTCAGAAACCCTTTCTTTGGAGAATCTAGAAGGAGATATTTCCAGCGATATACAGGCAGATAAGAATTAGCGGTAAGATTGCGTCTAAAGCACAGCAGAAACATCTCTTTGAAACTGCTCTGCTGTTCGTTCTTTCACCTTAGAAAGTTTCATCTATGTTTAGATTCAGCGAGTTAAAAAAAGTTTCTTTTAAAAGCTGCGTTTGGATATTCCTGAGTGAGTGGGAGTATAGGGTGTAATGAGAAATATCTGGCTATAAAACAAAAACGGAGCTATCTAGCAGGATGATTGTCAAGGTGTATATTGAACTTATCGGGTTAAACAGATGTGAATGTAGCAGTTCAGAAACCCTTTCTTTGGAGAATTTAGAAAGAGATATATAGAGCCATATACGGGCACATAAAAATTAGTGGTAAGATCGCGTCTAAACCACAGGAGAAACGTCTCTTTCAAACTGCTCTCCTGTGAGTTCGTTCATCTTAGAAAGATGCATCTATGTTTAGCTTCAGAGCGTTAGAAACACGTTTCTTCTAAAAGCTGTGTTTGGACATTCCTGAGTGAAAGGGAGTATAGGGTGCAATGATAAATATCCAGCTTTAAAACAAAAACGGAGCTATGTAGCAGAATCATTGTCAAGGTGTATATTCAACTTACAGAGTTAAACAGATGTGTGAATGCAGCAGTTCAAAACCCCTTTCTTTGGAGAACCTAGAAAGAGATATTTTCAGCCATATACAAGCACATAAGAATTAGCGGTAAGATCGCGTCTAAACCACAGGAGAAACTTCTCTTTCAAACTGCTCTGCTGTGTGATCGTTCACCTTAGGACGTTACATCTATGATTTAGATTGAGAGAGTTAGAAACACGTTTCATCTAAAAGCTGCGTTTGGACATTCCTGAATGAATGGGAGTATAGGGTGTAATGAGAAATATCTGCCTCTAAAACAAAAACGGAGCTATCTAGCAGAATGATTGTCAAGGTGTGTATTCACCTTACAAAGTTAAACAGATGTGTGAATGTAGCAATTCAGAAATCCTTTCTTTGGAGAATCTAATAAGAGATATTACCAGCCATATAGAGGCACATAAGAATTAGCGGTAGGATCGCATCTATGCCACAGAAGACACGTCTCTTTCAAACTGCTCTGCTGTGTGTTCATTCACCTTAGGAAGTTGCATCTATGTTTAGATTCAGAGAGTTAGAAACACGTTTCTTCTAAAAGCTGCGTTTGGACTTTCCTGAGTGAATGGGATTATAGGGTGTAATGATAAATATCTGGCTTTAAAACAAAAACGGAGCTATGTAGCAGAATGATTGTCAAGGTGTATATTCAACTTACAGAGTTTAACAGATGTATTAATGCAATAGTTCAGAAACCCTTTCTTTAGAGAATCTAGAAACAGATATTTCCAGGCATATACGGCACATAACAATTAGTGGTAAGATCGCGTCTAAACCACAGGAGAAACGTCTCTTTCAAACTACTCTGCTGAGTGTTCGTTGACCTTAGTAAGTTGCATCCATGTTTAGATTCAGCGAGTTAGAAACACGTTTCTTGTAAAAGCTACGTTTGGATATTCCTGAGTAAATGGAAGTATAGGGTGTAATGAGAAATATCGGGCTCTAAAACAAAAACGGAGCTATTTAGCAGAATGATTTTCAAGATGTATTTACAACTTACAGAGTTAAACAGATGTGTGAATTAGCAGTTCAGGAACCGTTACTTTGGAGTATCTAGAAAGAGATATTTCCAGCCATATACATGCACATAACAATTAGCGGAAATTTCGCGTCTAAACCACAGGAGAAACGTCTCTTCCAAACTGCTCTGCTGTGTGTTCATTCACCTTAGGAAGTTGCATCTATGTTTCGATTCAGTGAGCTAGAAACACGTTTGTTCTAAAAGCTGCGTTTGGATATCCCTCAGTGAATGGGAGTGTAGGGTGTAATGAGAAATATCTTGCTCTAAAACAAAAATGGAGCTATCTAGCAGAATAATTGTCAAGGTGTATATTCAACGTACAGAGTTAAATAGATGTGTGAATATAGCAGTTCAGAAACACTTTCTTTGGATGATGTAAAAAGAGAGATTTCCAGCCATATACAGGCACTTAAGAATTAGCAGTAAGATCACGTCTAAACCACAGGAGAAACGTCTCTTTCAAACTGCTCTGCTGTGTGATCGTTCTACTTAGGAAGTTGCATCTATGTTTAGATTCAGCGAGTTAGAA
>NW_022438647.1:4844-13150 GCF_009761245.1 Sapajus apella
CTGGAGGGAATGAGGGTATAGGATGTAATGAGAAATATCTTACTCTAAAACAAAAACGGAGCTATCAAGCAGAGTGATTGTCCAGCTGTACAATCAACTTACAGAGTTACACTTATTTGGGTGTGCAGCACTTCTGAAATACTTTCTTTGGAGAATTTAGAAACAGATGTTTACAGCCATATACGAGCATATAAGAATTAGCTGTAAGACTGCATGTAAAACACAGGAGAAATGTATATTTCAAACTGATCTGCTTTGTGTTCATTCACCTTAGGAAGTTGCATCTATGGTTAGATTCAGCGAGTTAGAAACACGTTTCTTCTAACAGTTGCGTTTGGATATTAAAGGGTGAGTGGGAGTATACGCTGTAATGAGAAATATCTTGCTCTTAAAGAAAAACGGAGCTATCTAACAGAATGGTTGTCAAGCCCTACAATCAATTATAGACTAAAACTGATGTGTGTGTGCAGCAGTTCAAATATCCTTTCTTTTTTGAATCTAGAAACAGGTATTTGCAGACCTATTGAGGCATATAAGAATTGGCAGTAAGACTGCGTTAAAAACAAAGCAGAAACGTATATTTCAAACTGCTCTGCTTTGTGTTCTTTCACCTTAGGAGGTTGCATCAATGTTTAGATTCAGCCAGTTAGAAACATGTTTCTTGTAAAAGCTGCTTTTGGATATTCCAGAGTGAATGGGATTATAGGCTGTAATGACAAATATCTTGCTCTAAAACACAAAAGGAGCTATCTAGTAGAATTGTTCTCTAGCTGTACAATCAACTTACAGAGTTAAACTGATATGTAAGTGCAGAAGTTTAGAAATACTTCCTTTGGACAATCTAGAAACAGATATTTAGACCCATATACAGGCATATAAGAATTAGCAGTAAGACTGCGTTTAAAACACAGGAGAAACATCTATATCAAACTGCTTTGCTTTGTTTTCTTTCACCGAAGGAAGTTGCATCTACCTTTAGATTCAGCGAGGTAGAAACACGTTTCTTCTAAAACCTGCGTTTGGATATTGCAGAGTGAATGGGAGTATAGGTTGTAATGAGAAATATCTTGCTCTAAAACAAAAACGGAGCCATCTAGTAGAATGGTTGTCAAGTGGTACAATCAACTTACAGAGGTAAACTGATGTGTTTGTGCAGCAGTTCACAAATCCTCTCTTTGCAGAATCTAGAAACAGATATTATAGCCATATACAGGTATGTATGAACTAGCAGTAAGACTGCGTTTAAAACACAGGGGAAACGTCTATTTCAAACTGCTCTGCTTTGTGTTCGTTCACCTTAGGAAGTAGCATCTATGTTTAGATTCAGCGAGTTAGAAACACGTTTCTTCTAAAAGCTGCGTTTGGATATTCCAGAGTGAAAGGGAGTTTAGGCTGTAATGAGAAATACCTTGTTCTAAAACAAAAAGTGAGGTATCTAGAAGAATGGTTGTCAAGCTGCAAAATCAACTTACAGAGTTAAACAAATGTGTGTGTGCAGCAGTTCAGAAATCTTTTCTTTGGAGAATCTAGGAACAGATATTTCTAGCCATATAAATTCATATAAGAACTAGCAATAAGACTGCGTTTAAAATACAGGAGAAAAGTCTATTTAAAACTGCTCTACTTTGTGTTCGTTCACCTTAGGAAGTAGCATCTACGTTAGATTGAGAGAGTTTGAAACACTTTTCTCCTAAAAGTTGCATTTGGATATTCTAGAGTGAATGGGACTATATTATGTAATGAGAAATATCTTGCTCTAAAACAAAAACGGAGTTATATAGCAAAATGGTTGTTAAGCTGTTTAATCAAGGTACAGAGGTAAACTGATGTGTGTGTGCAGCAGTTCAGAAATCCTTTCTATGTAGAATCTAGAAACAGATATTTATAGACATATACAGGCGTGTAAGAATTAGAAGAGAGACTGCGTTTAAAACACATGATAATCGTCTATTTCAAAGTGCTCTGCTTTGTGTTCGTTCACCTTAGGAAGCTGCATCTATGTTTAGATTCAGCAAGTTAGAAACACGTTTCTTCTAAAAGCTGCGCTTGGATATTCCCGAGTCAATGGGAGTACAGGGTGTAATGAGTACTATCTTGTTTAAAACAAAACCGGAGCTATCTAGCAGAATGGTTGTAAAGGTATGCCATCAGTTTCCAGAGATAAACTGATGTGTGTGTGCAGCAGTTCAGAAATCCTTACTTTGGAGAATCTAGTAAGAGATATTTCCAGCTATATACAGGCATATACAGATTAGCAGTGAGACTGCTTTTAAAACACAGGATAAACGTCAATTTCAAACAACTCTGCTTTGTGTTCGCCCATCTTAGGAAGTTGCATCTATGCTTAGATTCCGCGAGTAAGAAACACGTTTCTTTTAAAATCTGCGTTTAAATATTGCAGAGTGAATGGTACTGTAGGCTGTAATGAGAAATATCTTGCTGTAAAACAAAAACGGAGCTATCTAGCATAATGGTTCTCAAGCTGTGCAATCAACTTACAGAGTTAAACTGATGTGTGTGTGCAGCAGTTCAGAAATCCTTTCTTTGGAGAATCTAGAAACAGATATTTCCAGGTATTTCTCCTGCATTTAAAACACAGGAGAAACGTCTATTTCACACTGCTCTGATTTGTGTACGTTCACCTTAGGAAGTTGCATCCATATTTAGATTCAGTGAGTTCGAAACACGTTTCTTCTGAACGCTGCATTAGGATATTCCAGAGAGTATGGGAGAATAGCCTGTAATGAGAAATATATTGCTCTCCAACAAAAACGGAGCTATCTAGCAGTATGGTTGTCAAGCTGCACAATCAATGTACTGAGTTAACCTGATGTCTGTGAGAAGCATTTCAGAAATCCTTTCCTTGGAGAATCTAGAAACAGATATTTCCAGCCATATGCAGGCATATAAGAATTAGCAGTAAGACTTCGTTTAAAACACAGGAAAAACCTGTATTTCAAACTGCTGTGCTTTGTGTTCGTTCATCTTAGGAAGTTTTATCGTTGTTCAGATTCAGCGAGTTAGAAACAGGTTTCTTCTAAAAGCTACGTTTGGATATTCCAGAGTGAATGGGATTGTAGGCTGTAATGAGAAATATCTTGTGCTAAAACAAAAACGCAGCTATCTAGAAGAATGGTTGTCAAGCTGTACAATCAACTATCAGAAGTAAACTGATGTCTATGTGCAGCAGTTCAGAAATCCTTTCTCTGGGGAATCTAGAAACAGATATTTCCAGCCATACACAGGCGTATGAGAATTAGCCTTAACACTGCGTTCAAGACACATTAGAAACATATATTTCAAACTGCTCTTCTTTGTGTTCATTCAACTTAGGAAGTTGCCTTTATATTTAGATTCAACGAGTTAGAAAAACATTTGCTCTGAAATCTGAGTTTGGATATTCCATAGTGAATGGGAGTATAGGAGGGAATGAGAAATATCTTGCTCTAAAACAAAAACAGAGCTATCTAGAATAGTAGTGAAGCTGCACAATCAACTTACAGTGTTAAACTGATGTGTGTGTGCAGCAGTTCAGAAATCCTTTCTTTGGAGAATCTAGAAACAAATATTTCCAGCCATATACAGGAATATAAAAATTAGCACTAAAACTGCATTTAAAACACAGGAGAAATGTCTATTTCAAACTGCTCTGCTGTGTGTTCGTTCAACTTAGGAAGTTGCATCTATGTTTAGATTCAGCGAGTTAGGAACACGTTTCTTCTAAAAGCTGCGTTTGGATATTACAGAGTGAATGGGAGTACACGCTGTAATGAGCAATATCTTGCTATAAAACAAAACGCATCTACCTAGCAGAATGGTTCTCAAGCTATAAAATCAACTTACAGAGTTAAACTGATGTGTGTTTTCCGCAGTTCAGAAATCCTTTCTTTCAGAATCTGGAAATAGATATTTCCAGCCACATACAGGCCTATAAGAACTAGCAGTAAGACTGCGTTTAAAACACAGGAGAATCGTCTATTTCAAACTGCTCTTCTTTGTCTTCGTTCATCTTAGGAAGTTTCATTTATGTTTAGAATCAGCGAGTTAGAATCACGTTTCTTCTAAAAGCTGCGTTGGGATATTCCAGATAGAATGGGACTATAGGCTGTAATTAGAAATATCTTGCTCTAAAACAAAAACGCATCTATCTATCAGAATGGTTGTCAAGCTGTACAATCAACTTACAGAGTTAAATTGATGTGTGTGTGCAGCAGATCAGAAATCCTTTCTTTGGAGAATCTAGAAACAGATATTTCCAGGCATATACAGACATATAAGAGTTAGAAGTAAGACTGCATGTAAAACACAGGAGAGACGTCTATTTCAAACTGCTCTGCTTTGTGTTCATTCGCCTTAGGAAGTTGCATCTATGGTTAGATTCAGCGAGTTAGAAACACGTTTCTTCTAAAAGGTGCGTTTGGATATTCCAGAGTGAATGGGAGTGTAGGCTCTAATGAGAAATATCTTGCCCTAAAACAAAAACGTAGCTGTCTAGCAGAATGGTTGTCAAGCTGCACAATGAACTTACGGAGTTGAACTGACGTGTGTGTGCAGCAATTCAGAAATACTTTCTTTGGAGAATCTAGAAACAGATATTTCCAGCAATATGCAGGCATATAAGAATTAGCAGTAAGACTTCTTTTAAAACACAGGAAAAACCTGTATTTCAAACTGCTGTGCTTCGTGTTCATTCACCTTAGGAAGTTTTATCTTTGTTCAGATTCAGCGAGTTAGAAACAGGTTTCTTCTAAAAGCTACATTTGGATATTCCAGAGTGAATGGGATTGTAGGCTGTAATGAGAAATATCTTGCGCTAAAACAAAAACGGAGCTATCTAGCAGAATGGTTGTCAAGCTGTACAATCAACTATCAGAAGTAAACTGACGTCTATGTGCAGCAATTCAGAAATCCTTTCTCTGGGGAATCTAGAAATAGATATTTCCAGCCATACACAGGCATAAGAGAATTAGCCTCAACATTGTGTTCAAGACACATTAGAAACGTATATTTCAAACTGCTCTGCTTTGTGTTCCTTCAACTTAGGTAGTTGCCTATATGTTTATATTCAGCGAGTTAGAAAAACATTTGCTTTGAAAGCTGAGTTTGTATATTCCATAGTGAATGGGAGTATAGGAGGGAATGAGAAATATCTTGCTCTAAAACAAAAAAGAGCTATCTAGAATAGTTGTGAAGCTGCACAACCAACTTACAGTGTTAAACTGATGTGTGTGTGCAGCAGTTCAGAAATCCTTTCTTTGGAGAATCTAGAAACAAATATTTCCAGCCATATACAGGAATATATAAATTAGCATTAAAACTGCGTTTAAAACACAGGAGAAATGTCTATTTCAAACTGCTCTGCTGTGTGTTCGTTCAACTTAGGAAGTTGCATGTATGTTTAGATTGAGCGTGTTAGAAACACATTTCTTCTAAAAGCTGCGTTTGGAAATTGCATAGTGAATGGGGTATAGGCTGTAAGGAGAAATATCTTGCTCTAAAACTAAAATGGATCTATCCAGCAGAATGGTTGTCAAGCTGTACAATCAACTTAAAGAGTTAAACTGATGTGTGTGTGTACAGCAGTTCAGAAACACTTTCTTGGGGAATCTAGAAACAGATATTCAAAGCCATACACACGCATATAAGAATTAGCAGGAAAACTGCGTTTAAAACACAGGAGTAACGTGTATTTCAAACTGGTCTGCTTTGTGTTCGTTCACCTTAGGAAGTTGCATCTATGTTTAGATTCAGCGAGTTAGAAACACGTTTCTTCTAATAGATGCGTTTGGATATTCCAGAGTGAATGGGCGTATGGGCTCTAATGAGAAATACCTTGCGCTAAAAGAAAAATGGAGCTATCTAGCAGAATGGTTGTCAAGCTCCACAGTCAACTTCCAGAACTGAACTGATGTGTATGTGCAGCAGTTCAGAAATCCTTTCTCTGGGACATCTCGAAACAGATATTTCCAGCCATATACGGACATATAAGAATTAGCTGTAACACTGCATTCAAAACACATTAGAAACGTATATTTTAAGCTGCTCTGCTTTGTGTTCATTCACCTTAAGAAGTTGCATTTATGTTTAGATTCAGCGAGTTATAAAAACATTTCTTCTGAAAGCTGCGTTTGGATATTCCAGAGTGAACGGGAGTATAGGCGGGAATGAGAAATATCTTGCTCTAAAACAAAAACAGAGCTATCTAGAATAGTTGTCAAGCTGCACAATCAACTTACAGTGGTAAACTGATGTGTGTGTGCAGCAGTTCAGAAATCTTTTATTTGGAGAATCTAGAAACAAATATTTCTCGCCATATAATGGCATATAAGAACTAGCAATAAGACTGCGTATGAAATACAGGAGAAAAGTCTATTTCAAACTGCTCTGCTTTGTGTTCGTTAACCTTAGGAAGTTGCATCTATGTTTAGACTCAGCGAGTTAGAAACACGTTTCTTCTAAAAGCTGTGTTGGGATATTCCTGAGTGAATGGGAGTATAGTGTATAATGAGAAATATCTGGCTCTAAAGCAAAAATGGAGCTATCTAGCAGAATGATGGTAAAGGTGTACATTCAACTTACGGAGTTAAAGAGATGTGTGAATGTAGCAGTTCAGAAACCCTTTCTTTGGAGAATCTTGAAAGAGATATTTCCTGCGATATACAGGCACATAAGAATTAGGGGTAAGATCGCGTCTAAACCACAGGAGAAACGTCTCTCTCAAACTGCTCTGCTCTTTGTTCGTTCGCCTTAGGAAGCTGCCTCTATATTTAGACTCAGCGAGTTAGAAACACGTTTCTTCTAAAATCTGCGCTTGGATATTCTGGAGGGAATGGCGGTATAGGATGTAATGAGAAATATCTTACTGTACAACAAAAACGGAGCTACCAAGCAGAGTGATTGTCCAGCTGTACAATCAACTTACAGAGTTACACTTAATTGAGTGTGCAGTACTTCTGAAATCCTTTCTTTGGAGAATCTAGAAACAGATATTTCCAGCCATATACAAGCATATAAGAATTACCAGTAAGACTGCATTTAAAACAAAGCAGAAACGTATATTTCAAACTGCTCTGCTTTGTGTTCGTTCACCTTAGGTGGTTGCATCAATGTTTAGATTCAGCGAGTTAGAAACACGTTTCTTGTAAAAACTGCCTTTGGATATTCCAGAGTGAATGAGCCTGTAGGATGTAATGAGAAATATCTTGCTCTAAAACACAAACAGAGCTAAGTAGTAGAATGGTTGTCAAGCTGTACAATCAACTTACAGAGTTAAACAGATATGTATGTGCAGAAGTTCAGAAATACTTCCTTTGGGCAATCTAGAAACAGATATTTAGACCCATATACAGGCATGTAAGCATCAGCAGTAAGACTGCGTTTAAAACACAGGAGAAACATCTATTCCAAACTACTCTGCTTTGTGTTCATTCACCATAGGAAGATGCATGTACGTTTAGATTCAGCGAGTTAGAAACACGTTTCGTCTAAAAGCTGCGTTTGGATATTCCAGAGTGAATGGGAGTATAGGCTGTAATGAGAAATATCGTGCTCTAAAACAAAAACGGAGCCATCTAGCAGAATGATTGTCAAGTGGCACAATCAACGTTCAAAGGTAAACTGATGTCTGTGTGCAGCAGTTCAGAAATCCTTTCTTTGGAGAATCTAGAAATAGATATTTCCAGCCATATACTGACATACATGAAGTAGCAGTAAGACTGCATTCAAAACATAGGAGAAACGTCTATTTCAATCTGTTCTGCTTTTTGTTCGTTCACCTTAGGAATTTGCATCTAGGTTTAGATTCAGCGAGTTAGAAACACGTTTCTTCTAAAAGCAGCGTTTGCATATACCAGAGTGAAAGGGAGTATAGGCTGTAATGAGAAATATCTTGCTCAAAAACAAAAACGGAACTCTCTAGCAGGATGGTTTTGAAGCTGTGCAATCAACTTACAGAGGTAAACTGATATTTATGTACAGCAGCTCAGAAATCCTTTCTTTGGAGAATCAGGAAACAGATATTTCCAGCCATAGACAGGTATATATGAACTATCCGTAAGACTGCGTTTAAAATACAGGAGAATAGTCTATTTAAAACTGCTCTGCTTTGTGTTCGTTCACCTTAGGAAGTTGCATCTATGTTTAGATTCAGCGAGTTAGAAACACGTTTCTTCTAAAAGCTACATTTGGATATTCTAGAGTGAATGGGACTATGGTTGTCAAGCTGTACAATCAACTTACAGAGGTAAACTGATGTGTGTGTGCAGCAGTTCAGAATTCCTTTCTTTGGAGAATCTGGAAACAGATAT
>NW_022438648.1:0-13147 GCF_009761245.1 Sapajus apella
ACATAAATTAAGAAAAAGGCTGAGGAATTATGCTTCAATTAATAACTTAATAAGAATATTGTTTGTGCTTTGACAAAAGCAATTTTGTTGGCATAAATAGGTGAGAAACCATATTGGTGTCACTGCTCAAAGGAATGTCTGACCTCTGGATTATTCTTATTATTTGAGACAGAGTCTCGCTCTGTCACACAGGCTGGAGTGCAGTGGTGCGATCTCAGCTTACTGCAACCTCCACCTCCTGGGTTCAAGCTAGTCTCCTGCCTCAGCCTCTTGAGCAGCTATGTTGGGGTTGCCCAATGCTAGGAGCATCACTATTGGGGTCACCACCTGCAGGGGTCTGTCCTGCAGACCCTGCCTCAGTGATGCATGAATAGACACACACAGATATTACACTTTGCCAGTCCGGCTGAGGGTCTGTGGCTGCTTACAGACTCCCTGGAGAGTGCTGTAAACAGATAGCAGCCACCAGCCCTCCCCAGACAGTGAGACTTGCATTTATTTAGTTAAGTTTAATTAACAAAGGCTTGAGTCAACACCGTTAGAGTTTGAAGATTAAAGCACAGGTTCTGATGCCCAAAGCAAACACCATTAGTGGATAATATCCCTGGTCAAACCACCCGCTCTGCACACCAAGAGGGCCATCGGCTCAAAGGTTAGTTTTAAGATCACATGAGTAAACAAGTTAGGTAAACTCCCCAACATGCTCTATTTGCTTCACTTATTAACTAAACGTAAGGAGGATTTAGGCTGCCTTCAGCTGAAACTTCTACCGAAATGATGAAAAAACCCATAGACCTTCCAAAAGGGTTTGAGACTATATTTTAAAACTTTCTCTACATTTCCCATAATATTTTTGCCACCACCCTGAGTGAATTTCCACACAGCTGGGACAACAGGTTCACACCACCACACTGAGCTAATTTTTGTATTTTTAGTAGAGACAGGTTTCACCATATTGGTCAGCTGGTTTTGAACTCCTGATCTCATGATCCACCCATCTTGGCTTTCCAAAGTGCTGGGATTACAGAAGTCAGCCACCATGGCTGGCCTGACCTCTAGATTCTTAAGAAAATTTTTTATTGAACAGTGGAGTCACAAATTGGATTAGTTGCAATTCTAGGGTCAGGACACACCCTAAACATGTGCTTCTGCATGCCCTGCTGTTTTTCAGCTAGGTACTCTATTATCTTTTAAAAATATAATAATCACCTGTAAAACCTATACCCATTTAATTGACAAACTTTACAAAGACTGATACTAGAGGTTGTTGGAGAGGACGTGGTTTCACGTAACATCTTATGAGTCACTGATGGGCAAGTAAGCTGGTGAAATGTCTTTGGAAAACTGGTCATATCTGCTATACTTAAGCATTCAAATACCAAATACCCAGAAATTCCATCTTGTAATATATTTCCACTAGGAAAAAACAAGAGACCTGTATTAAAATATCAATTATTATTAAAAATAATCACACTGGATTTCCTGACTTTTGTATTAGCAACTCAGTCTCTGCCTGTTTTCAGCAGTACAACCTCTACCCAATATATATTTTGCATTTTTTAATCTACCACTCTCTAAGAACAAATATATTTTCTATCAATTCTACATTCAGTGTCTAGAACAGAAACCAGCATTTGTAGATTCCAAAGAACTATTTGTTGAATAATGAATAATTTAAATAAGTTGTTATTTATAGTATCTATATACAAATAATGTATCATGTCAGAATACGGTGACTTAGTCACTGTCTACTGGGATTTGCAAACACAGAAAGAACCTCATTGAATTGAAAGGGACTGTAACCCCAAAACACAATCCCCACAAAATCTTCCAGACTGCAGGCCACCTCACCATGTGCCTGTGCCTCCATGTGCTCCAGAATGTCCAGCTGGAAAAGGACAATACACAGATGCAGCCCTGATGGGCTCTCTGGTGAGACCTGGCTTGCTGGGGCCTGCCCTGGGTTGCCCTGTGGCATCTGGGTGTGCCTTCGTCCAGAAGGCCACAGACACCTGGGGTGAGGAATGAGCCTTCGTTTGGCATCATTGGAAAAGGCTCTCACTCCCGCCATTTCTGAAGCAGAAGCCTCAATTCGTGGGGATGCAGCACGAGAACATCTTGCTCTCTTAAGCATCACCAAGTGAGCCCGCTATGGGGCTGACGCCAGGATATGGGCACCTGGTTACCCAAGTTCTAAGTTCTGTTCGGGTCTGTCATCAAGGAAGTGAGGTCGTTTCTTTAAGGTTCTGTCCCCTCGGCCCCTTCCTTCCATAAGACCTACTCAGGACTCCAGTGGGCTGCTGACTGCTGACCCTCCCCCCAGGTCAACTCCTTACCTGTACACAGTTATGTCCACCCAGGGCGTGCTTGGACACCTGCACTTGATGTTCACCAGAGGCCGGATGTCCTCCTCAGGCCTGATTTTCACCTCAGGCCTGATGTCTGCCTTGGGCCTATGTGTTTACCTGGGGACTGGTATCCGGCTGGGGCCTGATGGTCTACTGGGTCTTGTTGTTCACCTGAGGCCTGATGTCCACCTGGGGTCTGGTGATCACCTAGGGCCTGGGTGTCCACTTAAGGCTGGATGTGCACCTAAGGCCTGAGTCTTCACCTGGGCTTAGTGATCACCTGGGGACTGGGTGTATACCTTAGGTCTAATGTCCACCTGGAGCAGGCATGGTGTCCGCCTGCGGCCTGATGTCTACATGAGTCTGGTGTTCAACATGGACCTGCTGTCCACGTAGGGCTTTAGTGTCCACCTGGGGCCTGATGTCTGTCTGGAGGACTGGTGTCCTCTTCAGGTGGAAGGATCTCTGGAGCCCAGGAGGTTGAGGATACAGTGAGCCGTGATTACACCAGTGCCCTCCAGTCTGGGTGATAGAGTGAGACCATGTCTCAAGCAAACAAAAAACCACACAAATTACATAGCTATGCAAAAAAGAGTTTCTTTCTGGTTGCTGCGCTGCCACCGCCCATGTTCCACGACCTTCTGTGGCTCTCCTATCAGCATCCGTCGCCGCTACCCTGTCTTCACAGGCTTCACCTTCTCCTTTTCTCCTCGTTGCTGAGCGACAAGCTTCCTAGCGCTATGACCGTCGTCTCCGTCCCGCAGCGGGAGCCGCTCGTCCTGGGTGGCCGCCTTGCGCCGCTTGGCTTTTCCTCCCGTGGTTACTTCGGGGACCTCCCCATGGTGACCACGCCTCCGCCGCCTTTACCCCGATCCCGGATCCCAGGCACTGTCCCCGACTCTTTTCCTCCCTCACTTCTTAGGGGGACATGGCCCGTGTCTGACCGCCCCACCAGCTCTGCTCAACAGCAGCCTCGCCACGGCTGGAGGCGCCCCTCGGGCAGCGCCGAAGAAGCGGCGAAAGAGGGAGGTGCGGGCCAGCCCTGCATGGCAGCTGCCCAGCCGCTTCCACCAGTAACAGCACTGGTCTACTCCAATGGTCTCTGATTTTCCAACTGAATAATATGATTTACAAGGAAGATCATTTTATCTCATTTCAAGCATACATGCCATTTATTTCAATTTTCTTTATTATTTATTTTTATGTCTTTACTCTTGTATATTCATAGAAATAGTGAGCATGCCTCTGGTTCCTGACACAAATTGAAATGGCGCTAGCATTTTGCATTTTAAAATGACATCATTTATTAGTTTTTTGAAAATAGTGTTTAAGTCATTCCATTCCATATCTAGTATTCTTAGAAATATCTATCAATTATCTTTCCTTCATCATCTATTGAAATGATCGCAATCCTTCTGAGAATGGATCTCTTTTATTACTGCATTTGTTTGCTTAGGGTATATTTTTCTTGTTTGGTGAATTGTCTTTGCAAATACATTATCTATATGTTTTTCTGTTTCCATTCATATGTAGTATTTTGCACTATTTAGTGAGGGGTTAGTATTAATGCTTTGCTAAATTAACAAAAATGAACCATTAAGAGTTCTGTTTTGACTGCCTGTGGTCTGGAATTATTTAAAAAACTCATTACAATTTAAAAATCTGTTCTGTAAAGGTTAGCTAGAACTCAGCTATCAAATTATCTTATCTTATTGCTTTTATAACGGTAGATGATAAACACCTTTCTGATATAATTAATCTATTCAAGCTTAACGCTCCTAGAGTTTTGTTTTGTTTTTTTAATCTGTTTTTTCATTCAAAAATATTCTTTCCTCTTGGTCCTTAAACTGATTGGTAAAAATTGCATGATGCATTCTTTTTTTTTCAATCTCTTTTGTAGTTGTGGTTCTCTTTTTTCTTACAAATATTGTAGTTTCATTTGGTTTCTTCTTCACTTAATGAAAATTGAGAGCAATTTTTCCAAAATTTTGCTTATATTCCAAAAATTAGGCTTTTGGTTATATTTATTCCTTATATTGGTTTTACTATTTCCTCAGTTTTTCATTGTAAATAACATTTTAAAATATTTTAAGACAACAGTTTTATTTATTTATTTATTTAAATTATACCTTAAGTTCTGGAATACACGTGCAGAACATGCAAGTTTGTTACATAGGTATACACATGCCATGGTGGTTTGCTGGACCAATCATTGTCATCTATATTAGGTATTTCTCCTAATGCTATCCCACCTCTTGCCTCCAACTTGCTCAGAGGCCCCGTGTGTGATGCTCCCTTCCCTGTGCCCATGTGTTCTCACTGTTCAACTCCCACTTATGTGTGAGAACATGCAGTGTTTGGTTTTCTGTTCCGGTGTTAGTTTGCTGAGAATGACGGTTTCCAGCTACATCCATGTCCCTGCAAAGGACATGAACTCATTCTTTTTAATAGTTGCATACTACTCCATGGTGTATATGTGCCACATTTTCTTTATCCAGTCTATAATTGATGGGCATTGGGTTGGTTCCAAGTCTTTGCCACTGTGAATGGTGCTGCAATAAACATATGTGTCCATGTGTCTTTATAGTAGAATGATTTATAACCCTGTGGGTATATGCCCAGTACTGGGACTGCTGGGTCACATGCTTTTTCAGGTTCTATATCCTTGAGGAACTGCCACACTGTCTTCCACAATGGTTGAACTAATTTGCACTCCCACCAATAGTGTAAAAGTGTTCCTGTTTCTTCACATCCTCTCCAGCATGTGTTGTTTCCTGACTTTTTAATGATTGCCATTCTAACTGCCATATGATAGTATCTCATTGTGGTTTTGATTTGCATTTCTGTAATGACCAGTGATTATGAGTTTTTCATATGTTTGTTGGTTTCATGAATGTCTTGAGAAGTGTTTGTTCATATCTTTCACCCACTTACCGATGGGGTTATTTTCTTGTAAATTTAAGTTCCTTGTAGATTTTGGATATTAGTCCTTTATCAGATGGATGGATTACAAAAATTTTCTCCATTCTGTAGGTTGCCTGTTCACTTTAATGATAGTTTCTTCTGCTGTGCAGAATAGTTTAATTACATCCCATTTGTCAATTTTGGCTTCTGTTGCTTTTGGTGTTTTAGTCATGAAGTCTTTGCCTATGCCTATGTCCTGAATGGTATTGCTTAGGTTTTCTTGTAGGCCTTTATAGTTTTAGGTCTTACATTTAAATCTTTAATCCATCTTGAGTTAATTTTTGTATAAGGTGCAAGGAAGGAGTCCAGTTTCAGTTTTCTGTATATGGCTAGCCAGTTTTCCCAACACCATTTATTAAATAGGAAATCCCTTCCCTCTTGCTCGTTTTTGTCAGGTTTAACAAAGATCAGATGGTTGTAGATGTGTGGTGTTACTTCTGAGGCCTCTTTTCTGTTCCATTGGTCTATATCTCTGTTTTAGTACTAGTACCATGCTGTTTTGGTTACTGTAGCCTTGTAGTATAGTTTGAAGTCAGGTAGTGTGATGACTCCAGCTTTGTTATTTTTGCTTAAGATTGTCTTGGCTATACTGGCTCTTTTTGGCTCCATATGAAATTTAAAGTAGCTTTTTTCTAATTCTGTGAAGAAAGTTAATGGTAGCTTGATGGGGGTAGCATTGAATCTATAAATTACTTTGGGCAGTATGGCCATTTTCACGATATTGATTCTTCCTGTTTATAAGCATAGAATGTTTTTCCATTTGTTTGTGTCCTCTCATTTCCTTGAGCAGTGGTTTGCAGTTCTTCTTGAAGAGGTCCCTCACATTCCTTGTAAGTTGTATTCCTAGGTATTTTATTCTCTTTGTAGCAATTGTAAATGGGAGTTCATTCATGATTTGGCTGTGTTTGTCTATTATTGATACATAGGAATGCTTGTGATTTTTGCACATTGATTTTGTATCCTGAGACTTTGGTGAAGTTGCTTATCAGCTTAAGGAGTTCGAGGGCTGAGAAGATGGGGTTTTCTAAATAGAAAACCATGTCACTGGCAAACAGAGACAATTTGACTTCCTCTCTTCCTATTTGAATACCCTTTATTTCTTTCTCTTGCCTGATTGCCCTGACCAGAACTTCCAATACTACATTGAATAGGAGTGGTGAGAGAGGGCATCCTTGTCTTGTGCCAGTTTTCAGAAGGAATGCTTCCAGTTTTTGCCCATTCAGTATGACATTGGCTGTGGGTTTGTCATAAATAGCTCTTACTATTTTGAGATGCATTCCATTGACACCTAGAGTTTATCGAGAGTTTTTAGCATGAAGGGGTGTTGAGTTTTATCAAAGCCCTTTTCTTCATCTATTGAGATAATGTGTTTTGTTGTCATTGGTTCTGTTTACGTGATAGCTTATGTTTACTGATTTGTGTATACTGAACCAGAGTTTCATCCCAGGGATGAAGCTGACTTGATCATGGTGAATAAGCTTTTTGATGTGCTGTTGGATTCAGTTTGCCAGTATTTTTTTCTTTTTTTTTTTTGAGATGGATTCTCACTCTGTCTGGAGTGCAGTGGTGCTATCTCAGCTCACTGGAACCTCTGCCTCCCAGGTTCCCTGCCTCTGGCTCCCAAGTAGCTGGGACTACAGATATGTGCCACCATGCCTGGCTAATTTTTTGTATTTTAGTAGAGATGGGGTTTCACCATGTTGGACAAGATGATCTCAATCTGACCTCATGATCTGCCCGCGTTAGCCTACCAAAGTGCTGGGATTACAGGTGTGAGCCATGGTGCCTAGTTTTTTAGGTTTTTTTTTTTTTTTTGAGATGGAGTCTCACTCTGTTACCCAGGCTGGAGTGCAATGGCATGATCTCAGCTCACTGCAACCTCAACCACCCAGGTTGAAGTGATTCTCTTACCAGCCTCCTGAGTAGCTGGGATTATAGGCACACATCATCATACCTGGCTAATTTTTGTATTTTTGTAGAGATGTGGTTTCATCATGTTGACCAGGCTGGCATTGAACTCCTGACCTCAGGTGATCTGCCTGCCTCGGTCTCCCAAAATGCTGGGATTACGGGTGTGAGCCACTGCACCCAGCCAGTTTGCCAGTATTTTATAGAGGATTTGTGCATTGATGTTTATCAGGGATATTGGTCTAAAATTTTTTTGTTGTCTCTTCCAGGTTTTGGTATCAGAATGACGCTGGCTTCATAAAATGAGTTAAGGCAGGCATTCTTCTTTTTCTTTTGTCTGGAATAGTTTCAGAAGGAATGGTACCAGGTCCTCTTTGTACCTCTGTTAGAATTTGGCTGTAAATCCATCTAGTCCTGGGCTTTTTTTGGTTGGTACATTACTAATTACTGACTCAATTTCAGAACTTGTTATTGGTCTATTCAGGAATTTGGCTACTACCTGGTTTAATCTTGGGAGGGTGGATGTGTCCAGAAATTTATCCATTTATTCTAGATTTTCTAGTTTATTTGCATAAAGGTGTTTATAGTATTCTCTAATGGTAGTTTTTATTTCTGTGGGATCAGTGGTGATATCACCTTTATCATTTTTTATCGTGCCTATTTGATTCTTCTCTCTTTTCTTCTTTATTAATTTGGCTAGTGGTCTATTTTGTTAGTCTTTAAATAAAAACCAGCTCCTGAATTCAATGATTTTTTTGAAGGTTTTTTCTTGTTTCTCTCTCCTTCAGTTCTGTGCTCAACTCATCTTAGTTATTTTGTATCTTCTAATAGCTTTTGAATTTCTTTGCTCTTGCTTCTCCAGTTCTTTTAATTGTGATGTTAGGGTGTTGATTTTAGATCTTTCCCACTTTTTCATGTGGGCATTCAGTGCTATAAATTTCCTTTTAAACACTGCTTTCACTTTGTCCCAAAGACTCTGATACATTGTATATTTATTCTCATCAGTTTTGAAGAACTTATTTATTTCTGCCTTAATTTCACTATTTACCAAGTAGTCATTCAGGAGAGGTTGTTCAGTTTCCATGTAGTTGTGTGGTTTTAAGTGAGTTTCTTAATCCTGAGTTCTAATTCGATTGCACTGTGGTCTAACAGACTGTTTATTATGGTTTCCATTCTTTTGCATTTGCTGAGGAGTGTTTTACTTCCAATTATGTGGCCAATTTTAGAATAAGTGGTATGAGCTGCTGAGAAAAATGTATATTTTGTTGATTTGGGGTGGAGTGTTCTGTAGATGTTCTGTTGGTCCACTAGGTCCAGAGCCGAGTTCAAGTCTTGTTAATTTTCTGTCTCATTGATCTGTCTAATATTGACAGTGGGGTGTTAAAATCTCCCACTATTATTGTGTGGGAGTCTAAGTCTTTGTAGGTCTCTATGAACTTTCTTTATGAATTTGGATGCTCCTGTATTGGGTGCATATATATTTATGATAGTTAGCTCTTCTTGTTTCATTGATCCCTTTATCATTATGTAATGCCCTTTTTTGCCTTTTTTGATATTTTTGGTTTAAGGTCTGTTTTATCAGAGACTAGGACCCCTACTCTTTTTCTGCTTTCTATTTCCTTGGTAAATATTCCTCCATCCCTTTATTTTGAGCCCATGTGTGTCTCTGCACATGAGATAGGTCTCCTGAATACAGCACACCTATGGGTCTTAACTTTTTTTTTTTTTTTTGAGACGGAGTTTCGCTCTTGTTACCCAGGCTGGAGTGCAATGGCGCGATCTTGGCTCACCGCAACCTCCGCCTCCTGGGTTCAGGCAATTTTCCTGCCTCAGCCTCCTGAGTAGCTGGGATTACAGGCACGCACCACCATGCCCAGCTAATTTTTTGTATTTTTAGTAGAGACGGGGTTTCACCATGTTGACCAGGATGGTCTTGATCTCTTGACCTCGTGATCCACCCGCCTCGGCCTCCCAAAGTGCTGGGATTACAGGCTTGAGCCACCGCGCCCGGCCGGGTCTTAACTCTTTAACCAATTTGCCATCTGTGTTTTCAGTTGGGGCATTTAGCCCATTTACATTTAAGGTTAATATTGTTTAGTGTGAATTTGATATGTCATTATGATGCTAGCCGGTTATTTTGCCCATTAGTTGATGCAGTTTCTTCATAGTGTCAATGCTCTTTACATTTTGGTATGTTTTTGCAGTGGCTGGTACCAGTTTTTCCTTTCCATATTTAGTGCTTCCTTCAGGAGCTCTTGTAAGGCAGGCCTGCTGGTGACAAAATCTCTAAGCGTTTGCCTTCTCTAAAGGATTTTATTTCTCCTTCACTTACAAATGTTAGTTTGGCTGGATACGAAATTCTGGGTTGAAAATTCTTTTCTTTAAGAATGTTGAATATTGGCTCCAACTCTCTTCTAACTTGTCGGGTTTCTGCAGAGAGATCCACTGTTAGTCTGATGGGCTTCCCTTTGTGGGTAACCTGACCTTTCTCTCTGGCTGCCCTTTTCTTTCATTTCAACCTTGTTGAATCTGACGATTATGTGTCTTGGGGTTGGCTCTTCTCAAGGAGTATCTTTGTGGTGTTCTCTGTATTTCCTGAATTTGAACATTGGCCTGTCTTGCAAGGTTGGAGAAGTTCTTCTGGATAATATCCTGAAGTGTGTTTTCCAACTTCGTTCCATTCTCCCCACCACTTTTAGGTACACCAATCAAACACAGGTTTGGTCTTTTCACATAGTCCCATATTTCTTAGAGGATTTGTTTGTTCCTTTTTATTCTTTTTGTTTTAATCTTGTCTTCACAATTTATTTCATTAAGTTGATCTTCAATCTCTGATAACCTTTCTTCTGCTTGATTGATTTGGCTATTGATACTTGTGTATGCTTCATGAAGTTATCATGCTGCATTTTTCAGCTTTATCAGGTCATTTGTGTTCTCTAAACAAGTTATTCTAGTTAGCAGTCCCTGAGACCTTTTATCAAGGTTTTTAGCGTCCTTGCATTGGGTTAGAACATGCTCCTTTAGCTCAGAGGATTTTGTTATTACCCATCTTCTGAAGCCTACTTCTTTCAATTTGTCAAACTCATTCTCAGTCCAGTTTTATTACCTTGCTGACAGGAGTTGTGATCCTTTGGAGAAGAGGTATTCTGGTTTTTGGAATTTTTAGCATTTTTCTGCTGTTTTTTCTTCATATTCATGGATTTATCTACCCTTGGTTTTTGATGTTGTTGACGTTGGGATGGGGTTTTTGTGTGGATGTCATTTTTGTTGATGTAGGTGTTATTGCTCTTAGTTTTCCTTCTAACACTCAGGGCCCTCTTCTGCAGGTCTGCTGGAGTTTGCTGAAGGTCCTCTCCAGACCCTGTCTGCCTGTGTATCAACAGCAGCAGCTGCAGAACAGCAAAGATTGCTGCCTTCTTCCTCTGCAAGCTTTGTCCTAGAGAAGCACCTGCCAGATACCAGCCAGAGATCTCCTGTTTGTATGTCTGTTAACCCCTGCTGGGACATGTCTCCCAGTCAGGAGGCATGGGGGGTCAAGGATCCCCCTTGAGGAGGCAGTCCCTTAGCAGAGCTAAGCACTGTGCTAGGAGTCCCACTGCTCTCTTCAGAACTGGCAGGCACGAACTTTATGTCTGCTGAAGCTGTGCCCACAGCCATCCCTTCCCCCGGTGCTCTGTCCCAGGGAGATGGGAGTTTCATCTATAAGCCCCTGACTGGGCTGCTGCCTTTCTTGCAGAGATGCCCTGCCCGGAGAGGAGGAATCTAGAGAGGTAGTCTGGCTACAGTGGCTCTGCTGGACTGTGGTGGGTTCTGCCCAGTTTGAACTTCCTGGTGGCTTTGTTTACACTATGAGGGGAAAACCACCTACTCAAGCCTCAGTAATGGTGGACACCTCTCCCTCCACTAAGCTCAAGCATCCCAGGTCAACTTCAGACTGCTGTGCTGGCAGTGAGAATTTCTGGCCAGTGGGTCTTAGCTTGCTGGGCTCCATGGGGGTGGGATCCACTGAGCAAGACCTGTTGGCTCCCTGGCTTCAGTCCCCTTTCCAGGGAAGTGAATGGTTCTGTTTTGCTGGCGTTCCAGGTGCCATTGGGGTTCAAAAACAAAAAACAAAAAACTCCTGCAGCTAGTTCAGGGTCTGCCCAAACAGCCCCCCAGTTTTGTGCTTGAAACCCAGGGCTGTGGTGGTATAGGCACCCAAAGAAATCTCCTGGTCTGTGGGTTGCCTAGACCGTGGAAAAAGCATAGTATCTGGGCTGGATAGCACCGTCCCTCATGGCTTCCCTTAGCTAGTAGAGGGAGTTCCCCAACCCCTTGCACTTCCCAGTTGATTTTCCAGTGAGACAGGTTGGTAATGGTTCATGTAATAGGCCTGAGCTGAAGTCTTTTCTTGAACCATGGTAGTAATAAATCCTCTTACTGCAAGAAGGGGCAAGGACATTAAGCAAGGGAGCAATATGCATGCCTCTGTTATTAATAGTACACTTATGACAATGGTCTTGAGTTCTTCTATAGCAAGAAACCAATTCCCAAACGTTGATCCGGAGTTGAACCCATGCCAGACTTGTGCAGGCACATGTGCTAGTTCTGTCATGTTCCTTACAATATTTTTAACTACCTGACCCTGGCCATTTATTTGTAGGCAACAGTTGGTTAAGTTGAATGTTTTACATAGCCCTCCATCAGCCACTAGTAAGTCATTTAAAGCCAGTCTATTTTTCATCTTGGTTTCCTGTCAAACCAAGGTGGTTAGAGCCTGGCCAGTTTTGTTGGTTAGGATTTCTGGGACAGCCTGTAATTGAATGATTCGATTAAGCATGTAGATTGGAGTACGGCAGCCCCACGAGCCAGCCTCCATGCATGTGGCTGGCCTGTAGTATCGAATCCTTTTTTCAAGGGGCCATTTATTACCTTTCCAATTTCCTATAACTAGGCTTTGCTTATTTTGCGAAGAGTAGACAGGAAAACCTAACATTTTCCCAGTGTTTATGGGTAGCAGGAAGAAACAGGGCTTGATGGTGCCAAGGACACCACTGCCTATCCACTGACGTGGCAGTTTGGTGTAGGCTTTGCGCCCACATATCCAGTATAGGCCACGAGGCACTACCTAGTCCCAGTGGGGTTCCAGGCGAGTCCAGGCTGCCTGTAGGGTGGGGAGCTTTTGGAAAGGGTTGGCTGCGGTTCCATGTAAGCTCCACCAGGTGATTGTTTCACTGGATTCACTGCATAGCCTTTGTCCCAACAGTCCAGCTTCCCCACTGGGGCTGTCATACCCTCTTCTATTCTGGCCAAACAATATTGTCTAATGATGGAGGTTTTTAAAATCCAAAAGCCGTTACTCTGGCCTTTTTGCACATAGGTCGTATTTGGGACAGGGTCAGTAGGCACAAGCTCACATGCTTCCCATGGCCACCAGTTCCCCATAGCAGTCCCTCCACAGACATAACAGGAATGCACTCTTAAAGTTTTGGCTACATTTTCAGCTAACGGAAAGAACAGATTTTTCTCTTTCTGGGGGAATTCTGGAACTGGTTTATTCAATATATTATAAAAAGTCTGAAACACCGGTTGGGGTGATTGTCTCTGGATATCACCCTGAATTAGAATGGCAACCCGGGGGTCTAGTTCTTTTCCATTAATTCCTATCATTACAGATTCCCCTTCTCCTCAGTTCTGGTAAGTACTTTACTTGTATCGCCACGAAAAGGTCCAGTTCTTAACCTTATCTCAAATATGGTGGACCTGGTAGGCTCAGATGGGTTATAACATGTATCAGGTTGGTTGTTTCCTGGGCTTCACACCTGATACTGGGCAGCATTATATAAACAAGTTTCTTTTAGGGCTTCAGTGCATTTATAATAACTGTGAAACAAGAGGACTGTGGTAACCTTCTGTCCTACCTTAGTGACCTTGTGTATACACTGGGA